>NC_079221.1:3523729-3543729 GCF_029633865.1 Lampris incognitus
CCCGGGGTTCATAACTTCAGGGCAACGCCATGAAATATTGAGCGGCTCGAGCCTCATAAACGCGTCTTCAGAGGGACACCGCGCGCGGCTTCACGCTCCGCCACAGCCGCGCGCGGCCTGTCACAGCCTGTCATTTTTGGTGTGTTAATAATATATTTTCCTTCCCCCGGAAAACACACTTTGGCACTCATAGCACATAAATAGGTAAGCGACGCAGGAAATAGATAAACAACCGGGGCCAAGCGCCGGGACACAACGATCGATTGCTTTTATTATACAGCTGCCTATATATCTATATATCTATATATATATCTATATATATCTATATATATATTTATATATCTATGTACCTGTGTATCTATATCTATATCTTTATATCTATATCTATATAGATATCTATATATCTATATATATATATGTTTCTATGTATCTATGTATCTATATCTATCTATCTATATATCTTTATATCTATATCTATAAATCTATATATACATCTATATCTATATATCTACATATCTACATATCAATATCTATATATCTACGTATCTATATCTATCTATCTATCTATCTATCTATCTATCTATCTATCTATCTATCTATCTATCTATCTATCTATCTATCTATATACCTATACTTATATCTATATATCTATATCTCTATATCTGTATATCTATATCTATATACCTATACCTATATCTCTATATCTATATACTTATATCTATATATCTATATATCTATATATCTATATACCTATACCTATATCTCTATATCTATATACTTATAGCTATATCTCTATATCTGTATATCTATTTATCTATATCTATATACCTATATCTGTATCTATATATCTATATACCTACATATAGATATCTATATATCTATATATCTATATCTGCATCCTATCTATATCCTATATATATCTACATCATATATATCTATATCACACACACACACACACATATATATATATATATATATATATATATATATATATATATCCTATATGTATCCATATCTACATCCTATCTATCTATGTAAAAGTGTATGTGCTGTAGTTTGTATGTATCTGGTGTGTGTTAAGATATATTCCCCCATAGAAATAAATCCACTTTTTAAAACGAGCTCCTCAGAATGTCCTAATTAAGAGCTGTCTAATTAAATTACCGTCTTGGACTAACCAATGACATTGCTTGTTTCATTAGCAAGGCAGGAGGAAGAGACAATCCTCCCTGATTGCAGGACGCTGTCAGTTGGTTGATGTGCCGCCTGGCGCAAAGTGCCGCAAAGGCGTCTCGTTGCGTTAGATTAGCTCAGGCGTGCGCCAAAGCGCGTGGTAGTGGTGGAGCTGTAGTGGTGGAACTGTAGTGGTGGAGCTGTAGTGGTGGAACTGTAGTGGTGGAGCTGTAGAGGTGGAACTGTAGTGGTGGAGCTGTAGTGGTGGAACTGTAGTGGTGGAGCTGTAGTGGAGGAGGTGTAGTGGTGGAGCTGTAGTAGAGGAGCTGTAGTGGAGGAGCTGTAGTGGTGGAGCTGTAGTGGTGGAGCTGTAGAGGTGGAACTGTAGTGGTGGAGCTGTAGTGGTGGAGCTGTAGTGGTGGAACTGTAGTGGTGGAGCTGTAGTGGCGGAGGTATAGTGGTGGAGCTGTAGTGGTGGAGCTGTAGTGGTGGAGCTGTAGTGGCGGAGCTGTAGTGGCGGAGGTATAGTGGCGGAGCTGTAGTGGTGGAACTGTGGTGGTGGAGCTGTAGTGGCGGAGGTATAGTGGTGGAACTGTAGTAGTGGAGCTGTAGTGGCGGAGGTATAGTGGCGGAGCTGTAGTGGTGGAGCTGTAGTGGCGGAGCTGTAGTGGCGGAGCTGTAGTGGCGGAGGTATAGTGGCGGAGCTGTAGTGGTGGAACTGTAGTAGTGGAGCTGTAGTGGTGGAACTGTAGTGGTGGAGCTGTAGTGGCGGAGCTGTAGTGGTGGAACTGTAGTAGTGGAGCTGTAGTGGCGGAGCTGTAGTGGCGGAGCTGTAGTGGTGGAGGTGTAGCGGTGGAGGTGTAGCGAGCCATGCAGGTGGAGGACTGCGTCGCGCCAGGGAGCGACGATCTGTCCAAGAAGCTGATGAACGTGGGCAGCGGCTACCCGAGCCCCGGCGGCTCTGCGCTCCCGCTGCAGGACCTCCCTTATATAGCGTCTGCTGCCAGGGACGACCTGGAGACGAGCTCACCTCTGAAAAAAAACTCTAGGGAGATGACGAATCAGTCGGAGGCAGACAGTTTCCCCGACTCCAAGGACGCAGCGGCGGACGTCCAGAGGGGCAAACTCTCCCCCGGTCTTCGCGGAGTGTCTGACACTCGTCATAATGTAGACGGGTGCGCGGGGGAGAGGTATATCTTCTCTCAAGCCAGCCAGTCGCAGCCAGTCTCAGCAGCTCCGAGTGCCATGTTCCCATACCCGAGCCAGCATGGACCGGCGCACCCGGCGTTTTCTATCGGCAGCCCCGGCCGGTACATGGCCCACCACCCCGTCATAGCCAACGGAGCGTACAACAGCATCCTGAGCAACGGCTCTGCGCAGGGCTACCCGGCGGCCGGCTACCCTTACGCGCAGCAGTATGGCCACACGTACCAAGGACCCGCCTTTTACCAGCTCTCCTCGGCGCAAGCCGGGCTGGTCCCCGGGAAAGCCCAGGTGTACCTGTGCAACAGGGCCCTGTGGCTCAAATTCCACAGACACCAAACGGAGATGATCATCACAAAGCAAGGGCGGTGAGTCTTCCCGCGCACCCGCGCGTAAATGGCACGAAGCCCACATGTGGTTCTGGAGAATTCCGGTGCCGCGGCAAACCTTACACGCCGTTACGCGTAAATTCAAAGCAGCGACTTTCCCGAAATTTAGAAATAGGTTATGAACGGGTTTTTATTACTATTATTATGATTATTATTATGATTATTATTGTTGCCAGAGAGCAGGGAACGGGTCTATTAAAGTCTTTCCGTCCGGGAAGAAGAGTCGCATCCGATCCCGCCTGTGAATGGTTTTGCGCGTCGTTACGCACACAGCCTTGGTGCTGTTGTGGTGCTGTTGTGATGCTGTTGTCATGTTGTTGTGATGCCGTTGCCACGGTGGACGGAGGCCCAACGTGTTGTAAATATTTTGCATCTTCTCCCCAGGCGGATGTTTCCTTTTCTGAGCTTCAACATTTCCGGCCTCGACCCCACCGCTCACTACAACATCTTCGTGGATGTAATTCTCGCCGATCCGAACCACTGGCGCTTCCAGGGAGGCAAGTGGGTGCCGTGCGGGAAAGCGGACACCAACGTGACAGGTACACGCTGCTGCTGCTGCTGCCGCTGCTGCTGCTGCCGCGGCGGCGGCGGCGGCGGCGGCGGCGGCACATTCAAACGGGACCACTGGGAGTGTTTGGGGGCATGATTAGTGGAGGCGGTTTCCGTGAAGGGTTGGTTCGAGAGGTGGACAGAGACATGGCCTTCTGGCGTCAAACCCTTATCCTTTTATTTTATCCTTCAGCTCGCCGTGAATATATTATTTCTTACCATTTCTGTCTTTATTATTATTATTATTGTTGTTATTATTGTTATTATTATTGTTATTATTATTGTTATTATTATTATTGTTATTATTGTTATTATTATTATTATTATTATTATTATTGTTTCAGCAACCACATCTTCTTTTTTCCCCTCTTCTAATTGGTCTGTGCAGGAAACAGGGTTTACATGCATCCGGATTCACCGAACACCGGCGCGCACTGGATGCGCCAGGAAATATCGTTTGGCAAACTGAAGCTAACGAACAACAAGGGCGCATCCAACAACACGGGGCAGGTAGCGCACCTCTTCAACTCCCCAGGGTCAGCCTGGCCCTCTCTGCTGGTTCTCATCCTCATCCTCATCATCCTCATCATAATAATAATCATAATAATAATAATCATCATCATAATCGTCGTCGTCGCCATAATAATAATAATAATAATGATAATAATAATAATGATTATGATAATCATAATGATAATAACAATAATAATAATGATGATAATAATAATGATAATAACAATGATGATGATAATAATAACGATGATAATAATAATGATAATAACAATGATGATAATAATAATAATGATGATAATAATAATGATAATAACAATGATGATAATAATAATGATAATAACAATGATGATAATAATAATAATAATGATGATAATAATAATGATAATAACAATGATGATAATAATAATGATGATAATAATAATAACAATGATGATAATAATAACAATGATAATAATGATGATAATAATAATGATAATAATAATAATGATGATAATAATGACAATGATAATGATGATAATAATAATGATAATAACAATGATGATAATAATAATGATAATAACAACGATGATAATAATAATAACGATGATAATAATAATGATAATAACAATGATGATAATAATAATAATGATGATAATAATAATGATAATAATAATAATAATAATAACAGTGATAATAATAATAACACATTTTATTTGTGGCCGCCTGACAGAAGACAGTAAAAACCAGCAGCGCTGTGTCAGACAGTATAACACCAACACAAAGCAGGTAGACAATGAGAAGTTAACACAACAGGTAAAGTACAACACCACCACCTGCACACACAGCAGTCAGTGCAGCGTGGCTCAGACTGGACACGCCGGGTGTAAAAGGAGCGTTTGGAGCTGGGCTGTGAAGGCTGAGAGAGAGTCGGTGTTGTGGAGGTCTTGTGGAAGAGAGCTCCACAAGCGGGGGGGGGGCGGGGGGTGGAGGCAGAGCGAGTGAAGGCTCCGGACCCCACGGTAGTGCAGCGGGCCGGTGGTGTAGTGAGGTGGAGAGCAGCGGAGGGTGCGGGAGGTGGAGAGCAGCGGAGGGTGCGGGAGACAGGTGAAGCAGCGGAGGGTGCGGGAGGTGGAGAGCAGCGGAGGGTGCGGGAGACAGGTGAAGCAGCTGGCTTATGGAGGGCCTGCTCTGCGGTGACAGCGTCAGCGTCTCGCCGCGTGTGCCCCGGAAGTGCTGCCTCCCCCCGCAGCATCGCGACTCCGGCACGGTCTGCAGACACGCAGCCGTGCTCGTGCTGTCCGCGTGTCCATCCGCCGGCCGGCACGTGAAGCGGTAGCTGTGTGCAGCACAGGCCGGCGGTTCGGTGCCGCTGTTCAGCCTCACAGCCCAGCCCCAGCTTGGACGTGTGACGTCATAAATGTTTTATATGTCCTTCCGAACCCCCAGATGGTGGTTCTGCAGTCCCTCCACAAGTACCAGCCCCGGCTCCACGTGGCGGAAGTGAACGAGGACGGGAGCGAGGACGCCAGCCAACCAGGGAGGGTCCAGACCTTCACCTTCTCCGAGACGCAGTTCATCGCCGTCACGGCCTACCAGAACACCGACGTAAGACCTCCACCACCTCCACCTCCTCCTCCACCACCTCCACCACCGCTGCAGCTGCTGCAGCTTTTACTGATTCATTTCTTTATTGTTTTGTTTGTTTGTTTGTTTGTTCGGTTCGTGCCAACACTACCGAGGCCCGGAGGCACCCCGGGGGCCCCGCCACATATTACAACGTCTTTGTGTCTCTAACATGAAGTCAAATCGTTTATTTCCACAGATCACACAACTGAAAATAGACCACAACCCCTTCGCGAAAGGATTTCGGGACAACTATGACACGTAAGATCTATTTGATTTGACTTGATTTGATTTGATTTGATTCAATTTTATTTTATTTTATTTTATTTTGCAACCAGGGGACGTCCTTCCCTTATTAATCTAATCTAAATATTTTAATCTAATCTAAATATTTTAATCTAATCTAGATATTGTAATCTAATCTAAATATTTTGATATAATCTAAATAGTTTAATCTAATCTAAATATTTTAATCTAATATAAATATTTTAATCTGTATTCTATTTAATAAAAGCAAACATTGACTGAAATGCCTTCGCTTTGCATCAGCTTGTTGCCCCCTGCACAAAGTAAAGCACGCCGCCTCTGGCCGCGGGGGGGGGGGGGATGCAAGCGAAGGCCTATTTTACAAGCCATTCCAACAGTTGTTGAGTTTACTGAGCGTTTATACGTTAACGATGACGTCACGTGTGTGTATTTAGCCTAGCTTTTTGAATGAGATGTGACAGCTGTTTGGATCAAGTAGTAGCCGTATGAAAAACAAACAAACAAGGTGATGGTGAAGATGATGATGATGATGGTGATGGTGTGAGTGTAGGTGGGGCGGCTGTTGGGCCCTGATTTAATCGAATAAGCCTGGATTTAATCGACGCGTCGTTTCGTTCCGTGCGGAGAGACCCGGTCTCGCCAGTCCGCGTCCAGGGAACACGGGAACATGCCGCGCTGCGCGCTGCGCGCACGCCAAAATCCAGTTCTGCGTGCACATGACGCGCCCAAATACCACGCGTCACCCTGAACGGCCATGACGTCACCAGCGAGGTTCAGTTCGCCCAGTTCTTCCACAACCAGGGTCAGGGTCAGGGTTAATCGAATAATGGAAGTACCACCGTTAACAGCATGGTTTAATTACAAGAGAGACGGCTCCCCCTGCCTACCTGCTTGTGGGTGTCCGCCGTCAGGTGAACTGGGCCTCGCTGGTGACGTCATGACCGTTCAGGGTGACGCGTGGTATTTGGAAGTTAATGGAAAGACTTGGCGTATCGTCTGCACGCAGAACTGGACTCTGGCGTGTTGTCTGCATGCAGACTGGCATGTCGTGTTGTCTGCATGCAGCGTAGCATGTCGTGTTGTCTGCATGCAGACTGGCATGTCGTGTTGTCTGCATGCAGCGTGGCATGTCGTGTTGTCTGCATGCAGACTGGCATGTCGTGTTGTCTGCATGCAGCGTAGCATGTCGTGTTGTCTGCATGCAGACTGACATGTCGTGTTGTCAGCATGCAGCGTGGCATGTCGTGTTGTCTGCATGCAGCGTGGCATGTCGTGTTGTCTGCATGCAGACTGGCATGTCGTGTTGTCTGCATGCAGCGTAGCATGTCGTGTTGTCTGCATGCAGCGCGGCGTGTCGTGTTGTCTGCATGCACTGTGGCATGTCGTGTTGTCTGCATGCAGCGTGGCATGTCGTGTTGTCTGCATGCAGCGTGGCATGTCGTGTTGTCTGCATGCAGACTGGCATGTCGTGTTGTCTGCATGCAGACTGACATGTCGTGTTGTCTGCATGCAGCGTGGCATGTCGTGTTGTCTGCATGCAGACTGACATGTCGTGTTGTCAGCATGCAGCGTGGCATGTCGTGTTGTCTGCATGCAGCGCGGCGTGTCGCGTTGTCTGCATGCACTGTGGCATGTCGTGTTGTCTGCATGCAGCGTAGCATGTCGTGTTGTCAGCATGCAGCGTAGCATGTCGTGTTGTCTGCATGCAGACTGGCATGTCGTGTTGTCTGCATGCAGACTGACATGTCGTGTTGTCTGCATGCAGCGTGGCATGTCGTGTTGTCTGCATGCAGCGTAGCATGTCGTGTTGTCTGCATGCAGACTGACATGTCGTGTTGTCTGCATGCAGCGTAGCATGTCGTGTTGTCTGCATGCAGACTGGCATGTCGTGTTGTCTGCATGCAGACTGGCATGTCGTGTTGTCTGCATGCAGACTGACATGTCGTGTTGTCTGCAGGCAGACTGACATGTCGTGTTGTCAGCATGCAGCGTGGCATGTCGTGTTGTCTGCATGCAGCGTAGCATGTCGTGTTGTCTGCATGCAGACTGGCATGTCGTGTTGTCTGCATGCAGACTGGCATGTCGTGTTGTCTGCATGCAGACTGGCATGTCGTGTTGTCTGCATGCAGCGTGACATGTCGTGTTGTCTGCATGCAGCGTGGCATGTCGTGTTGTCCGCATGCAGCGTGGCATGTCGTTTTGTCTGCATGCAGCGTGGCATGTCGTGTTGTCTGCATGTATCGTGGCATGTCGTGTTGTCTGCATGCAGCGTGGCGTGTCGTGTTGTCTGCATGCAGACTGGCGTGTCGTGTTGTCTGCATGCAGCGTGGCATGTCGTGTTGTCTGCATGCAGACTGGCATGTCGTGTTGTCTGCATGCAGCGTGACATGTCGTGTTGTCTGCATGCAGCGTGGCATGTCGTGTTGTCCGCATGCAGCGTGGCATGTCGTGTTATCTGCATGCAGCGTGGCGTGTCGTGTTGTCTGCATGCAGCGTAGCATGTCGTGTTGTCTGCATGCAGCGTGGCGTGTCGTGTTGTCTGCATGCAGCGTGGCATGTCGTGTTGTCTGCATGCAGCGTGGCATGTCGTGTTGTCTGCATGTAGACTGGCATGTCGTGTTGTCTGCATGCAGCGTGGCATGTCGTGTTGTCTGCATGCAGCGTGGCGTGTCGTGTTGTCTGCATGCAGACTGACATGTCGTGTTGTCTGCATGCAGCGTGGCGTGTCGTGTTGTCTGCATGCAGACTGACATGTCGTGTTGTCTGCATGCAGCGTGGCATGTCGTGTTGTCTGCATGCAGACTGACATGTCGTGTTGTCTGCATGCAGCGTGGCATGTCGTGTTGTCTGCATGCAGCGTGACATGTCGTGTTGTCTGCATGCAGCGTGGCATGTCGTGTTGTCTGCATGCAGCGTGACATGTCGTGTTGTCTGCATGCAGACTGACATGTCGTGTTGTCTGCATGCAGACTGACATGTCGTGTTGTCTGCATGCAGCGTGGCATGTCGTGTTGTCTGCATGCAGCGTGTTGTGTCGTGTTGTCTGCGTGCAGCCTGACATGTCGTGTTGTCTGCTTGCAGACTATTGAGACCGGCCTCGTTGTAACGCTGTCCTGCATCTTACAGCGTGGCGCGCTACGTGTGTGAACTGACTGCCTGTGTGTTTTCTCGCCATGTCAGTGTCTACACAGGCTGCGACATCGACCGCCTAACTCCATCGCCGGGTGACTCTCCGCGTTCACAGATCGTGCCTGGTGCCAGATATGCCATGACAAGTTCTTTCCTGCAGGACCAATTTGTCAGCACTTATGCCAAGTCTCGCTTCCACCCTGGCGTGGGGAGCGGTCCTGGCACCGACCGCAGCGTCCCACTCAGCAACAGCTTGCTCTCCCCGCAACAAACCGAGGAGCCCACTGTCGCCTCCCCGCAGCGATGGTTTGTCGCCCCTGCCAACAACCGACTGGACTTCTCCGCCTCGGCGTACGACGCCGCCGACTTCGCTGGCAACGCGGCCACCCTGCTGTCCTACGCAGCGGCTGGAGTGAAGGCGCTACCGCTGCCGGCCGCCGGCTGCTCCAACAGGCCGCTCGGCTATTACGCGGACCCGTCCGGGTGGGGGGCGCGCACGCCGCCGCAGTACTGCAGCAGCAAGTCCAGCTCGGTTCTGTCCTGCTGGCCCGCCAACTCGGTCGGTGGCAGGACGGGCCCCAACTACCTGGCCGAGGACGGAGACGCCGTCCCTTCGGAGAGGTCCCCGATTGGCGCGTCCGAGGAGGCGAAACCCAAAGACTTGTCCGAATCCAGCTGGATAGAGACCCCGTCCTCCATCAAGTCCATTGATTCGAGCGATTCTGGAATATTCGAACAAGCCAAACGGAGAAGAATCTCACCGTCTGCCACGCCGGTTTCGGAAACTGTGTCCCCGCTGAAATCCGAGATGTTGGCGCCAAGAGAGGAAAAAAACTGCACCAAGGACATGGGCTACTATAGTTTTTACCAGCACAGTTAAACACAGCTATCTATCTATCTATCTATCTATCTATCTATCTATCTATCTATCTATCTATCTATCTATCTATCTATCTATCTATCTATCTATCTATCTATCTATCTATCGATCTATCTATCGATCTATCTATCTATCTATCTATCTATCTATCTATCTATCTATCTATCTATCTATCTATCTATCTATCTATCTATCTATCTATCTATCTATCTATCTATCTATCTATCTATCTATCTATCTATCTATCTATCTATCTATCTATCTATCTATCTATCTATCTGTCTGTCTGTCTGTCTGTCTGTCTATCTATCTATCTATCTATCTATCTATCTATCTATCTATCTATCTATCTATCTATCTATCTATCTATCTATCTATCTATCTATCTATCTATCGGTCTGTCTGTCTGTCTGTCTGTCTGTCTGTCTATCTATCTATCTATCTATCTATCTATCTATCTATCTATCTATCTATCTATCTATCTATCTATCTATCTATCTATCTATCTATCTATCTATCTATCTATCTATCTATCTATCCAATCATTGAAATGGATGAGAATACAAATAAGGAATTATCACCTCACCTTTTACTGGCCAAAGTGTAAATTCTTCCGTTATTCATCATTATCTCTTTTATTTGGAGGGGTGGGCGTGGGGTGGGGGGGTGGGGTGGGGTGGGGGGCTTGTTTTATCATCCAATACTTTTTAGTCAGAAAACACTGTAATTATGAATATAATGTACATACTATTTATCATTTGGTGATAGTTGTTGGATGTACGCAGCTGAATTTGAATTTGCCTTATTTTATGGTGTTATAAACAACAACAAAATAATCTTTTTTTTTCTTTCTGTTAATTAGCCCAAAATGTTAGTTAAAGATACTGAAAATCTATACAGAATCTGTCCACGTGTAGCATATACTGGCATATTCATCTGCCAGGCAAAAGCTGTATTTTGTACGTTATCAGTTAGGTACTAAATGTGAAAGTCGATGACGTAAGCATAAGAAGATGAAATCTAGATTCACGGTAGCTAGATGTGACTGACGAGGTCGTTGATGTGGATCGTGTAGATTTAGGGTCATTTTGCTGTCGGAGCGTCTCTGGGACTGGTTCGTTGTCCGTAGCTCCGGAGCTGTGTTGTCTGTGGAAAACCTCTGTATCTGCTGTGATGTGACTGGAAAATAAAAAACACAATAAATATGACAAATGAATAAATAAATAAATAAATAACAAGTAAAACATGACAGCGTCTCGGCACACCGCCCCAAACAAAATGCTTCTTCTTGAATCGCCACGACAACGGTCTCGTGTGGGGGGGCTGTCTTCAAAAAGATACATTTTATATGAAGAATCCACGCGGCTACAAAGTTACAATGTTGCAGTTTACATTCAGCGGACGCTTTTATCCTACGCGGCGAGCCACGCGACAGGGAGGCCGCGCGGTGCGGGGCAGTAAGACCGGCTCAGGGGGTAAAGCCGCGCGGTGCGGGGCAGTAAGACCGGCTCAGGGGGTAAAGCGGGGGTGTTAAATGATATTAATGCGCAGTAATTACACAGTAAAGGTCCCCTGCAGGTGGTGGTGAGGGGAGAGGGGGGGGGGGGTTGAGGGCAGGACCGTGAGGGAGGAAACGGGTTTTGGTTTGTTGTTTTGAGAACAGCTCATTACAGAGACACAATGAAAAATAAACGCGTACACAAATAGAGGATGGGGACACAAATACACAAACACATAAAGGACCATGACACAATGCACTACACCAAGTATACACTTACACATTACACCTGGCGCACATTTCAGGCAGACCCACCCCTTCCGTTTGTTTGTTTGTTTGTTTGTTTGTTTTTATTGTATTTTCCTTTTTTGAAATCTTATGTGTGTTGCTGTACGTTTCTGTGTATCGAGAGAACAAATGAGCCGAACCAAATTCTTTGCGTGTCTGAACGCGACGACTTGGCAAATACACCGTAAAACCCTGCGTTTTAATTTAACTTCCTGGGTGTTAATTTAACTTCCTGGGTGTTAATTTAACTTCCTGGGTGTTAATTTTAACTTCCTGGGTGTTAATTTAACTTCCTTTGTGTTAATTTAACTTCCTTGGTGTTAATTTAACTTCCTTTGTGTTAATTTAACTTCCTTTGTGTTAATTTAACTTCCTGGGTGTTAATTTAACTTCCTGGGTGTTAATTTTATCTTCCTGGGTGTTAATTTAACTTCCTGCGAGTTAATTTAACTTCCTGCGTGTTAATTTTAACTTCCTTCGTGTTAATTTAACTTCCTGCGTGATAATTTTAACTTCCTGCGTGTTAATTTAACTTCCTGCATGTTAATTTTAACTTCCTTCATGTTAATGTAACTTCCTGCGTGTTAATTTTAACTTCATGGGTGTTAATTGAACTTCCTAGGTGTTAATTTAACTTCCTGCGTGTTAACTTAACTTCCTGCATGTTAATTTAGCTTCCTGGGTGTTAATTTAACTTCCTGGGTGTTCATTTAACTTCCTTCGTGTTAATTTAACTTCCTGGGTGTTAATTTAACTTCCTGTGTGTTAATTTTAACTACCTTCGTGTTAATTTAACTTCCTGCGTGTTAATTTGACTTCCTGCGTGTTAACTTAACTTCCTGCGAGTTAATTTAACTTCCTGTGTGTTAATTTTAACTTCCTGTGTGTTAATTTAACTTCATTGGTGTTAATTTAACTTCCTGAGTGTTAATTTTAACTTCCGAAGTGTTAATTTAACTTCCTTGGTTTTAATTTAACTTCCTGGGTGTTAATTTTATCTTCCTGGGTGTTAACTTAACTTCCTGCGTATTAATTTAACTTCCTAAGTATTAATTTAACTTCCTGGATGTTAATTTAACTTCCTTCGTGTTAATTTAACTTCCTGGGTGTTAATTTAACTTCCTGCGAGTTAATTTAACTTCCTGGGTGTTAATTTAACTTCCTGCCAGTTAATTTAACTTCCTGGGTGTTAATTTAACTTCCTGCGTATTGATTTAACTTCCTGGATGTTAATTTAACTTCCTGCGTGTTAATTTAACTTCCTGGATGTTAATTTAACTTCCTGCGTGTTAATTTAACTTCCTGCGTGTTAACTTAACTTCCTTCGTGTTAATTTTAACTTCCTGGGTGTTAATTTATATTCCTGCGTGTTAATTTTAACTTCCTGGGTGTTAATTTTAACTTCCTGGGTGTTAATTTAACTTCCTGCGTGTTAATTTAACTTCCTGTGTGTTAATCTAACGTCCTGTGTGTTAACTTAACTTCCTGCGTGTTAACTTAACTTCCTTCGTGTTAATTTTAACTTCCTGGGTGTTAATTTTAACTTCCTGGGTGTTAATTAACTTCCTGGGTGTTAATTTTAACTTCCTGGGTGTTAATTTAACTTCCTGGATGTTAATTTAACTTTCTGCGTATTAATTTAACTTTCTGCGTATTAATTTAACTTCCTGCGTATTGATTTAACTTCCTGGAGGTTAATTTAACTTCCTGCGTATTGATTTAACTTCCTGGATGTTAATTTAACTTCCTGCATATTAATTTAACTTCCTGCGTATTGATTTAACTTCCTGGATGTTAATTTAACTTCCTGCGTATTAATTTAACTTCCTGGATGTTAATTTCACTTCCTGCGTGTTAATTTAACTTCCTGGATATTAATTTAACTTCCTGGATGTTAATTTAACTTCCTGCGTGTTGATTTAACTTCCTGAATGTTAATTTAACTTCCTGAATGTTAATTTAACTTCCTGCGTATTGATTTAACTTCCTGGGTGTTAATTTAACTTCCTGTGTGTGAATTTAACTTCCTGGATGTTAATTTAACTTCCTGGATGTTAATTTAACTTCCTGCGTATTAATTTAACTTCCTGCGTATTGATTTAACTTCCTGGATGTTAATTTAACTTCCTGAATGTTAATTTCACTTCCTGCGTGTTAATTTAACTTCCTGTGTGTTAATTTTAACTTCCTAGGTGTTAATTTAACTTCCTGCGTGTTAACTTAACTTCCTGCATGCTAATTTAGCTTCCTGGGTGTTAATTTAACTTTCTGGGTGTTCATTTAACTTCCTTCGTGTTAATTTAACTTCCTGGGTGTTAATTTAACTTCCTGTGTGTTAATTTTAACTACCTTCGTGTTAATTTAACTTCCTGCGTGTTAATTTGACTTCCTGCGTGTTAACTTAACTTCCTGCGAGTTAATTTAACTTCCTGTGTGTTAATTTTAACTTCCTGTGTGTTAATTTAACTTCATTGGTGTTAATTTAACTTCCTGAGTGTTAATTTTAACTTCCGAAGTGTTAATTTAACTTCCTTGGTTTTAATTTAACTTCCTGGGTGTTAATTTTATCTTCCTGGGTGTTAACTTAACTTCCTGCGTATTAATTTAACTTCCTAAGTATTAATTTAACTTCCTGGATGTTAATTTAACTTCCTTCGTGTTAATTTAACTTCCTGGGTGTTAATTTAACTTCCTGCGAGTTAATTTAACTTCCTGGGTGTTAATTTAACTTCCTGCCAGTTAATTTAACTTCCTGGGTGTTAATTTAACTTCCTGCGTATTGATTTAACTTCCTGGATGTTAATTTAACTTCCTGCGTGTTAATTTAACTTCCTGGATGTTAATTTAACTTCCTGCGTGTTAATTTAACTTCCTGCGTGTTAACTTAACTTCCTTCGTGTTAATTTTAACTTCCTGGGTGTTAATTTATATTCCTGCGTGTTAATTTTAACTTCCTGGGTGTTAATTTTAACTTCCTGGGTGTTAATTTAACTTCCTGCGTGTTAATTTAACTTCCTGTGTGTTAATCTAACGTCCTGTGTGTTAACTTAACTTCCTGCGTGTTAACTTAACTTCCTTCGTGTTAATTTTAACTTCCTGGGTGTTAATTTTAACTTCCTGGGTGTTAATTAACTTCCTGGGTGTTAATTTTAACTTCCTGGGTGTTAATTTAACTTCCTGGATGTTAATTTAACTTTCTGCGTATTAATTTAACTTTCTGCGTATTAATTTAACTTCCTGCGTATTGATTTAACTTCCTGGAGGTTAATTTAACTTCCTGCGTATTGATTTAACTTCCTGGATGTTAATTTAACTTCCTGCATATTAATTTAACTTCCTGCGTATTGATTTAACTTCCTGGATGTTAATTTAACTTCCTGCGTATTAATTTAACTTCCTGGATGTTAATTTCACTTCCTGCGTGTTAATTTAACTTCCTGGATATTAATTTAACTTCCTGGATGTTAATTTAACTTCCTGCGTGTTGATTTAACTTCCTGAATGTTAATTTAACTTCCTGAATGTTAATTTAACTTCCTGCGTATTGATTTAACTTCCTGGGTGTTAATTTAACTTCCTGTGTGTGAATTTAACTTCCTGGATGTTAATTTAACTTACTCCGTGTTAATTTAACTTCCTGGATGTTAATTTAACTTCCTGCGTATTAATTTAACTTCCTGCGTATTGATTTAACTTCCTGGATGTTAATTTAACTTCCTGCGTGTTAATTTAACTTCCTGGATGTTAATTTAACTTCCTGAATGTTAATTTCACTTCCTGCGTGTTAATTTAACTTCCTGTGTGTTAATTTTAACTTCCTGCGTGTTAATTTAACTTCCTGTATGTTAATTTAACTTCCTGGGTGTTAATTTAACTTCCTGCATATTGATTTAACTTCCTGGATGTTAATTTAACTTCCTTCGTGTTAATTTAACTTCCTGGGTGTTAATTTAACTTCCTGCGTATTAATGTAACTTCCTGGGTTTTAATTTAACTTCCTGGGTGTTAATTTAACTTCCTGGGTTTTAATTTAACTTCCTGCATATTAATTTAACTTCCTGCGTATTGATTTAACTTCCTGGATGTTAATTTAACTTCCTGCATATTAATTTAACTTCCTGCGTATTGATTTAACTTCCTGGATGTTAATTTAACTTCCTGTGTGTTAATTTAACTTCCTAGATGTTAATTTAACTTCCTGTGTGTTAATTTTAACTTCCTGCGTGTTAATTTAACTTCCTGCGTGTTAATTTAACTTCCTGTGTGTTAATTTTAACTTCCTGTGTGTTAATTTAACTTCCTGTGTGTTAATTTAACTCGGAGAGTGTAAAAGTGGACTGAGAAGGATCCATTTGTACGCTCTCAGAGTTGAATTAGCACTCAGGGTTTTACCGTGTAGACGGTTCTGATTCTGGTTTAAAGGAGAAACTCAGAAATAGAAACGGGACTCGTGCAGCTCAGAGTCGATAGAAAATATAAGTCGAACTTTCGACTCAGTCACGGAAACTGTAAACGCATTATAAAGACGACTTTGAGTGTTAGGAAAGCGTTATATAACTTTGATTTATTATTATTATTATTATTATTATTATTATGTAGCTACTGATCATATGCAAAACATCTCGGTGCAGTTCCAGCTGATTAATGACGTCACCACGTAACATCTAGATCATTCGATGCTGCAGCTTGTAACGTAACGTAGATTCAAAAGGTTTGAGAGAAATCTACATTTGGATCACCATCACTCCGTTTTCTGTGTGTGTGTGTGTGTGTGTGTGTGTGTGTGTGTGTGTGTGTGTGTGTGTGTGTTTGTGTGACCATCCCACGGACATACACCAGATGGCGATAGAGACTTTAGTATAATTAATGAGCCTTAATGGATGGAGTTGATGACTGCCTGCTGATAGGAATGAATAGTGATGTTACCGTAATGCTGCGGTGAGTCAGAACTGCACTGCAACAATACAGAGATTAAAACACACACACACACACACACACACACACACACACTTCACACACACACACTACACACGCACACACCACAAATACACACACACACACCACACACACACACACACACTACACACACACACACACCACAAATACACACACACACACACCACACACACACATACACACTACACATACGCACTACAAATACACACACGCACACACACACACACACACACACACTACACACACGCACCACAAATACACAGACACACACTGCACGCACGCACACACACACACCACAAATACACACACACTACACACCACAAATACACACACACACACACACACACTACACATACGCACCACAAATACACACACACACACACACACACACACAGTACAATGTCAGGCTTGAACAATAATAAAGAATCATGAGACCTTTGTGCTAAAGACGAGAGTTTAATCAAAGTTAAACAAACCCAACAGAGTGAGACGAGGGACATGACGTCACAGGTCTACATAAAGGTTGCATTTGATCTTCTGTTGTAAGTGCAGTGATCAGTGTCCCATTTCAAACGTCGAGTAGGCCTCCGCCAACCTTCTTCTGCAGAAATGTCCTCTGGCCAGCGGTGATTTGGCTTGGTTATGAGGATGCGCCGTCGTGGCCCGGAAGCTTCTCGAAGCCTTGTCCCTTGCAGGGGGGATCCGGCGAGCTCAGTGGCTTGTGAGTGTGCAGCTGTTCAAGGCGCGACTCACTGATCCTCTTCCATCACACTGACAGAGGACACGACTGCTGTCCCGACTGGGTCATATGCAGAGGCAGTTTGCAGCACATCCGTGTCGGAGTAGGTGTCTACAAGCCACATACTGAAGGTGTCCAGGAAGTAGCTATCTACAAGCCACATACTGAAGGTGTCCAGGAAGTAGGTATCTACAAGCCACATACTGAAGGTGTCCGGGAAGTAGGAATCTACAAGCCACATACTGAAGGTGTCCAGGAAGTAGGTATCTACAAGAAACAAACTGAAGGTGTCCAGGAAGTAGGAATCTACAAGTCACATACTGAAGGTGTCCAGCAAGTAGCTATCTACAAGCCACATACTGAAGGTGTCCAGGAAGTAGGTATCTACAAGCCACATACTGAAGGTGTCCGGGAAGTAGGTGTCTACAAGCCACATACTGAAGGTGTCCGGGAAGTAGGTGTCTACAAGCCACATACTGAAGGTGTCTGGAAAGTAGGAATCTACAAGCCACATACTGAAGGTGTCCGGGAAGTAGATATCTACAAGCCACATACTGAAGGTGTCTGGAAAGTAGGAATCTACAAGCCAAATACTGAAGGTGTCCGGGAAGTAGGTATCTACAAGTCACACATTGAAGGTGTGCGGGAAGTAGGTGTCTACAAGCCACATACTGAAGGTGTCCGGGAAGTAGGAATCTACAAGCCACATACTGAAGGTGTCCGGGAAGTAGGTGTCTACAAGCCACATACTGAAGGTGTCTGGGAAGTACGTAGATATCTACTAGCCACATACTGAAGGTGTCCGGGAAGTAGGTGTCTACAAGCCACATACTGAAGGTGTTTGGGAAGTACATAGGTATCTACAAGCCACATACTGAAGGTGTCCGGGAAGTAGCTGTCTACAAGCCACATACTGAAGGTGTCCGGGAAGTAGGTGTCTACAAGCCACATACTGAAGGTGTCTGGGAAGTACGTAGATATCTACTAGCCACATACTGAAGGTGTCCGGGAAGTAGGTGTCTACAAGCCACATACTGAAGGTGTTTGGGAAGTACATAGGTATCTACAAGCCACATACTGAAGTTGTCCGGGAAGTAGGTGTCTACAAGCCATATACTGAAGGTGTCCGGGAAGTAGGTATCTACAAGCCACACATTGAAGGTGTGCGGAAAGTAGGTGTCTACAAGCCAAATACTGAAGATGTCCGGGAAGTAGATATCTACAAGCCACATACTGAAGGTGTCCAGGAAGTAGCTATCTACAAGCCACATACTGAAGGTGTCCAGGAAGTAGGTATCTACTAGCCACATACTGAAGGTGTCTGGGAAGTAGGAATCTACAAGCCACATACTGAAGGTGTCTGGAAAGTAGGAATCTACAAGCCACATACTGAAGGTGTCCGGGAAGTAGATATCTACAAGCCACATACTGAAGGTGTCCGGGAAGTAGGTGTCTACAAGCCACATACTGAAGGTGTCCGGGAAGTAGGTGTCTACAAGCCACATATTGAAGGTGTCCGGGAAGTAGGTGTCTACAAGTCACATACTGAAGGTGTCCAGGAAGTAGGAGTCTACAAGCCAAATACTGAAGGTGTCCGGGAAGTAGGTATCTACAAGTCACACATTGAAGGTGTGCGGGAAGTAGGTGTCTACAAGCCACATACTGAAGGTGTCCGGGAAGTAGGAATCTACAAGCCACATACTGAAGGTGTCCGGGAAGTAGGTGTCTACAAGCCACATACTGAAGGTGTCTGGGAAGTACGTAGATATCTATTAGCCACATACTGAAGGTGTCCGGGAAGTAGGTGTCTACAAGCCACATACTGAAGGTGTCTGGGAAGTACGTAGGTATCTACTAGCCACATACTGAAGGTGTCCGGGAAGTAGGAATCTACAAGCCACATACTGAAGGTGTCTGGGAAGTACGTAGGTATCTACTAGCCACATACTGAAGGTGTCCGGGAAGTAGGTGTCTACAAGCCACATACTGAAGGTGTCTGGGAAGTACGTAGGTATCTACAAGCCACACACTGAAGGTGTCCGGGAAGTAGGTGTCTACAAGCCACATACTGAAGGTGTCCGGGAAGTAGGTGTCTACAAGCCACATACTGAAGGTGTCCGGGAAGTAGGTATCTAAAAGCCACATATTGAAGGTGTCCGGGAAGTAGGTATCTACAAGCCACACACTGAAGGTGTCTGGGAAGTAGGAATCTACAAGCCACATACTGAAGGTGTCCGGAAAATAGGTATCTACAAGCCACATATTGAAGGTGTCCGGGAAGTAGGAATCTACAAGCCACATACTGAAGGTGTCCGGGAAGTAGGTGTCTACAAGCGACATACTGAAGGTGTCCGGGAAGTAGGTGTCTACAAGCCACATATTGAAGGTGTCCGGGAAGTACGTAGGTTTCTACAAGCCACATACTGAAGGTGTCCGGGAAGTAGGTATCTACAAGCCACATACTGAAGGTGTCCGGGAAGTAGGTATCTACAAGCCACATACTGAAGGTGTCTGGAAAGTAGGAGTCTACAAGCCACATACTGAAGGTGTCCGGGAAGTAGGTATCTACAAGCCACATACTGAAGGTGTCCGGGAAGTAGGAGTCTACAAGCCACATACTGAAGGTGTCGGGGAAGTAGGTGTCTACAAGCCACATACTGAAGGTGTCCGGGAAGTAGGTATCTACAAGCCACATACTGAAGGTGTCTGGGAAGTACGTAGATATCTACTAGCCACATACTGAAGGTGTCCGGGAAGTAGGTGTCTACAAGCCACATACTGAAGGTGTCTGGGAAGTACGTAGGTATCTACTAG
>NC_079221.1:3548729-3608729 GCF_029633865.1 Lampris incognitus
ATGCGGTAATGATACGGTATTGATACGGTAATGATACGGTATTGATACGGTGTTGATACGGTAATGATACGGTGTTGATGCGGTAATGATACGGTATTGAGACGGTGTTGATACGGTAATGATACGGTGTTGATGCGGTGTTGATACGGTGTTGATGCGGTAATGATACGGTATTGAGACGGTGTTGATACGGTAATGATACGGTGTTGATGCGGTAATGATACGGTATTGAGACGGTGTCGATACGGTATTGATGCGGTATTGAGACGGTGTCGATCGGTATCGATGCGGTATCGATACGGTATTGAGACGGTGTCGATACGGTATTGATGCGGTATTGAGACGGTGTTGATACGGTATTGATGCGGTATTGAGACGGTATTGAGACGGTATTGATACGGTATTGAGACGGTATTGATGCGATATTGATACGGTATTGATACGGTGTTGATACGGTATTGAGACGGTGTTGCAGAACTCCAATCGGGATGATGGTCAAATTCTCGGACATTCATTTCTTGTTAGCAACTCCACAAACTCTCCCCCTTTTCTGTCCAGTTCGGAGGACTTCGTATATTTTGAATATGAACTTTTTTTTAAACGTAACTCATACGGAACACGCTACTGTCTTAATATGTAATGTTGAATATTAAATATGAGTATTTCCACTTGTGAAAATCTCTGTGGTAGATGACCTGGTAATCTAGTAAGCTGGCATGTGTCCTCATGTTCATATGACTCAAGCAACAGGTTGTTTCACATGATGTGGTAAATATGGTGGTGGGGTTGGGGGGGGTTGTCTGACGTACAGGCATGAGAATTTGCAGACTGACAAGTGCAGACACACAAACAGCTCTTGCATGGAGATGTCATCGTCTCTAAACCGTCATTTGTAAAAGAGTGAGAGGAAGAAAGTGTGCATGAGGTGCCCGCTGTACCGCCCCTCACCTCTGCGTTTGGGAAGTTATTTGTTCTCATAACGATCTGCTGTTTCATATACTACGTCACGGGTACTTGTTCCCCTTCAGCAGAGCTGTCATGTGGCATGCTGAAGGCCAAGACTTTGTTAAAAATCTCGTTGGGTCTCGATGTTTTGTGCAGTTGCTACTGCTTTGAAAGTACTTGTGCCCACTTGAACAGGGGCAGTACGAGCAGTCAGTGTCAGGACTCAGCTTTCACCTGAACACAGCAATTGCTTCCTTCAATACCAGCGATGCCCCATGCCATGTAGTACTTTTAGTGTTTTTCAGGGCGTGTGTCTGTGTTTGAAGTTAAGAATTATTTCTTGTTTTGAAACAGGACGCAGAATGACTCATTAACGTGCTCATCAATTTTGATAAAGTCGTGTCTTATTTGTCTTTTCAGGTCAACGCTCCTTTCTCGTCTGTAAGGGGTAGAAGTTTGGTGAGTGTCAGTCTTCTTTGGACTTACATTGAAAATAACCCTATGTTTTATATCTTTGGCACGATGGGGTATGCGTTAATGAAGCAGAGTTACGTATGAATGCATTTGCTTGTGTTGGATCGACTTAATGCTTGATCTTAGATCCCATTCTGCAGTATAGGCCTGGACCCAGTGGTCACATGGAGCCACTCTGAGAAAACCCTGCGTGTCATCAGTGGTGCAGGCTGCAAAAAAAAAACCCCAAACCAAACCAAAACAAAACAGCGGAGATTGAAAGCTGCCCATCTCTCCTTAGCTTAAAGACAACAGAAAAGAGAGAGGGTGGAGAGATAATGGCTTAACATGAGCCCCGTCTTTGATGAGAGGCTAGTCAGAAGCAGCAATGGTGACGCTTGTAAAGTGGCGTGGGACTGGTGGATGACTTGATGCTTAATAATACCAACTAAAGTGTAGATGTTAGAATCAGTTCAGGAGCATACAGTACACAATGCCTCCTTCCAACCTAGCTTAGAAGAAGGTAAAGGACTTTGCAGACCAGCACAGAAGAAGGTGAAGGACTTTGCAGACTAGCACAGAAGAAGGTGAAGGACTTTGCAGACCAGCACAGAAGAAGGTGAAGGACTTTGCAGACTAGCACAGAAGAAAGAACTTTGCAGACTAGCACAGAAGAAGGTGAAGGACTTTGCAGACTAGCACAGAAGAAGGTGAAGGACTTTGCAGACCAGCACAGAAGAAAGGACTTTGCAGACCAGCACAGAAGAAGGTGAAGGACTTTGCAGACTAGCACAGAAGAAAGGACTTTGCAGACTAGCACAGAAGAAGGTGAAGGACTTTGCAGACTAGCACAGAAGAAGGTGAAGGACTTTGCAGACCAGCACAGAAGAAAGGACTTTGCAAACCAGCACAGAAGAAGGTGAAGGACTTTGCAGACTAGCACAGAAGAAAGGACTTTGCAGACTAGCACAGAAGAAAGGACTTTGCAGACCAGCACAGAAGAAAGGACTTTGCAGACTAGCACAGAAGAAGGTGAAGGACTTTGCGGACTAGCACAGAAGAAAGGACTTTGCAGACTAGCACAGAAGAAGGTGAAGGACTTTGCAGACTAGCACAGAAGAAAGGACTTTGCAGACTAGCACAGAAGAAGGTGAAGGACTTTGCAGACCAGCACAGAAGAAAGGACTTTGCAGACCAGCACAGAAGAGAGTAAATGGGTTTGCAGACTGCCTGCCCTAAGGACAGCGCTGCACCTTGGGTTCAGCTTTCAACCTCAAAACTGAACCAACATGTAGACACAGGGAGAGAAGTCGTGCATTCAACAGGCGTGGGTATTTCTCATCTCTTTAGCTCTCAGATAGCGCTTGGTGTGGTAGCTGGGAGCTTCAGTCATCTCATATAACATGTTTCTAAGTTATAGTTGTCCCGCTGATAAACTGCATCGCGGCAAAACGCCCCTTTTCGAGTTGCCATGCATTTGATAGAGGGTGGTATACCTATTGGCATACAAATTGTTATACGAGCCACAATATCCGAATGATGTGAAAACTGCACTGTATTTCCGAGCGACTGAAATGAGCGTGAAAAAAATGCCTGCAAACGCAAAAGCATAAATGAAAACAAGGGTGAATTTAAGAGCCATCCCTGCTGAGGTAATTGATCCTCTTGTTGTCCAGAGGGAGAGAGAGTGGGCTCAAGGCTGCAAGCCTTACTTGAATAGCGGCTCTGAAAAACCTTTTTTTTTTTAATCTAGGACTAATGCGTCCTTTTATACAAAGTCTACGTTTAGTGCTGAAACACTGCAGGATTACAGTGCATTTGTGCTGCATGAAAGCCTGTGTGGTGTAATGATATTGGTGACAGCGACGCTGCCAAAATGGCCACAGCCATCTGTAGGGATCAGACCCAAGTGTCTGCCACAGCCGGTCGTACCACTCTGGCTGCCACATTCTGAACACCGCTCCTCTGCTCTGGTATCATTCTGCTGGTGATCGTCACGGTAGTTACTTTGACACAACGTCGCATTACTAATCGCACTCTTGAGCCACGAGAACGTACCCGGGGTTACTTGGGCCTTACGCTTCAACTTCTCTGTGGCTTCGCTCTTTGTCTTCACTCATCTTTGTGACTTAAGTTTTAGTTCAATATTTCGGACGAAGCAGATCCCCTAAAGATAACGGATGCTGGGTACGAGGAAGGCACGCAGGATGTTTTCAGACATTCTGGCGTCCTGACGTCTCATCGGTCAGTTCCATCAGCATAACACAGACATGTGACGCCGGTCTTCCGACCAGCTTTTGTGGCTTAATCCAACGTGGATCTCTTCCCGAATTTAGACGTGACTGTCTGACCCTTTCATCCAAAACTGGTAGCCGTCGAGGTGGCAGCTTCCAGAGCACCCTTCGCCGATGCGCAGAGATGAGTTTGAGGATTCCGCCACACGTTCTTCATCGAGAAAGAGTGCGGCGGTAGGGAAGTGGAGCTTGGGCTACACGCTGGTACAGAGAGAGGAGGTCAAAGAAAGGAAAGCAGGCCACGAGGACATGCTTCTCACGGGTGCCAACATATTCGGCTTATGCAGAGAACGTTAATATTGCTGATGTTCAGCAACATGCACGCTCTGCATGAACAGGGGGCACATTTAATATTGGCTAATGTGCCGGTGTATTTTAGCAACAGATATAGGCAGTTTAATCCATGCGGGAACTTTGAGCCTTGCTCGGTGTATTAGTAAACAGATTATCAGCATCAGCAGTGTGGCTTCATGTGCCCATGTGGCCCTGCAGCTGTGGAAATCTGTGCCCTTTGTCCTTATGCGGCCTTAATGGTCAATTGGGGGTCAAGATGGCTCAGGGCGAAAAGCCGTCCTCACTAAAAGCTTTCAGCATTTCAGCGGAGGGAAAAAAGTGACAAATACTTTTGAGGGCAAGGGGGAGCAATGTTGGTGTTTCTGAGGGAGAGCTTCTTACATAACTTGATAAACACAGTGGTGTGTGTGTGTGTGTGTGTGTGTGTGTGTGTGTGTGTGTGTGTGTGTGTGTGTGTGTGTGTGTGTGTGTGTGTGTTGATTTGTCTGCACCAGCTCTCTGTTGTACAGCGATAAGGGGTTTAGTCGCTGCTTGGAGTTACAGAAAAGACCGGGTGAGAGGAGTCTCTCTCACCATGAATCGATACCGTTGGTCCACTAACCTCCAACAAGACGACGCTTAGCTTTCATAACGAACCATGCCCTAATGTGTGTAATCATTATTAATTGAAACAAACTGCGGCTGTAAGTGCACATTTTGAGCAGCTGAGAAAGTGCTTCGTGCAGTGATTGGCTTTCACATAAACCATGGTTGTCTTGATGCTTCAGCTCATTCATGTTTAACCGGTTGTACATTCTGGATAAAAGCATCAGCTAAGTGATTAAGACATAAAATACAGAGTGCACATCGGGTTTTACCGTGTCAAGAATTTCCCCGTAGGCCCGAGTGTCCAAATCTATGAGTATTGACTTTAGTTACAAATACGTTTTATCTGAATATAAATGACCATGGGGTGGCACAGCGGCGCAGTGGTTAGCACGGTCGCCTCACAGCAAGAAGGTCCTGGGTTCGAGCCCCGGGGGAGTCCGACCTTGGGGGTCATCCCGGGTCGTCCTCCCACAGTCCAAGGACATGTAGGTCAGGTGAATCCATCCATCCATCCATTATCCAGGCGGCTTATCCCAATCGGGATCACGGGGATGCTGGAGCCTATCCCAGCAGTCATTGGGCGGTAGGTGGGGAGACGCCCTGGACAGACCGCCAGTCCATCACAGGGTCAGGTGAATCGGCCATACTAAATTGTCCCTAGGTGTGTGTGTGTGGGCCCTGTGTGATGACCTGGCGGCCTGTCCAGGGTGCCTCCCCGCCTGCTGCCCAGTGACTGCTGGGATAGGCTCCAGCATCCCCGCCACCCTGGGAGCAGGACAGGCGGTTCGGAGAATGAATGGATGGATAAATGACCGTAAGTCTAAATCGAACCTATAAGACAGTAGATAGTTTTCCACGGTTGTTCTTTGCCGGTCATTTTCCTTTTGCTATCACGCCCTACTGGGACATCGCCTAATAAAAGCCGGTAAGTCGGCTGGTAGTGTTATCCATGCTGCACCTTGCAGAAGTACCGTAGGGGTCCAAAATCCAACCAGCCAACCCCATTTCCACCTCCTCGCCCCTTTGCTAGCTTGTCATTTCCAGGGCAAACTGGTGATGTGCACTCACTAGCATAGCAGCTTCTGTTGCTACGGCCCATCTAAGGTAGCATGTAAGCAATGGATGCTCACATGGAGCTGCGAGAGTATTAGAGGCGGTCACACGCACAGGTCTGATGTGTGATATGGGTTGTCGAAAATCTTACTAATTAAAACACTGGATGCAGAAGTGTATGCTTCACAGATGCTTTCACACTGACAAGAACCGTTCTCAGTGGTCCCGGTTTGGAGGAAAATCTCATGGGTTTAGTTTCCTCTACAAAGCATCTGTCTTCTTTTCACCATATTCTCTTCTGTGTTACATAAGCAGGGCAGCATGTTCACCACAGAATGGCGCTTTTTTCATTAACACCACTAATCTGACTCTAACCGACCAGGCTGAGGCATCCTAAGCTGGCTCTGTGCACCGCATCAAGACCTTCTACGCAGACTTCTGCTGCATCTCGCTGTGCTAAAGTGCATTGTGGGCTCAGCATCCTCCTTGACCATTTAATCAGCTACGAGGCAAGACTTTCCAGTCTGCTTGGGACGTTGGATTCTGATCAGTTTCATCTTACTGCACTTGGAGTCTTTATGTGTGCTCTTTTTTGTGTGGATTTTTTCTCTCCCTTTTTCGCCCCAATTGAATCCGGCCAATCACCCCACTCTTCCGAGCCGTCCCGGTCTCTGCTCCACCCCCTCTGCTGACCCGGGGAGGGCTGCAGACTACCACATGCCTCCTCCCATACATGTGGAGTCACCAGCCGTTTCTTTTCACCTGACAGTGAGGAGTTTCCCCAGGGGGACGTAGCACGTGGGAGGATCACGCTATTCCCCCCAGTCCTCCCCCCCCCCAACAGGCGCCCTGACCAACCAGAGGAGGCGCTAGTGCAGCGACCAGGACACATACCCACATCCGGCTTCCCGCCCACAGACACGGCCAGTTGTGTGTGTAGGGACGCCCGGCCAAGCCTCATGTGTGCTCTTTAAGTGAAACATAGGAGTGATACGTGTAAGGAGGGCGTGAAGAAAAACCCACTCATCAAATCACCGTTATCATCATCGCCACACGCGTACAAGCAAAACGTTTACAGCGAACCTTCTAGATTAGTCGGTTTTTGCATCACAGTATGGGAGCAAGCAGAGGGATCAATACATTTTTGCAGCATCCAGTGAGACAGACTTTTGGAACAGGGATCTAGTACGTGCAGCTTTCCCTGGGGATTTGAACGTTTCTCAGGAAGACAAAAAGACACAGGAGACGTGAACAGTGGCTTTCTCTCTTCTGCTCCACCCAGGCTGCACAAATCAAACACAGGAGTTCACCCGCTAAGTGCCCCCCTACAGAAAGGAAGACCTCCCAGCAAACTGACAAATTATATCATTTAAATCTTGAAACTCTGCTTATGGCGCTGACATGATAGGTAGCAGTGGCATTTGCACCCGACTTCAATATTGAGCCAAGGCTTATTGCTTAGTCAGGCGTTACAAGAGCGGCGTTTTCCTTCAAGTCGGGTCTAAGAGCAGACGTGGCCCGGGGAGGTTGAGATAGAGCCCGAGTCCCGTCAACAGCACAGCTCAGGCAAAGCAAAGGTCAACAGGGGGCCTTTCTGTCACAGGTGGACGATTTGTTGCCCTGTTCGACAAAGCTTCGCGTGTGCAGAAAAGGCGGCAGTGTGTCCTCTTGAATACGAGAGGACTTGCAGTTAATTTCCACGGAAACGGTGCTGAACAGTTGGGCGATGCGTGTGTTCATAAAGTCCACCTGTGTGAGGGAACGCGGGGGATCGAACCCTGGGTTTTATGTTGAGCATTCTTGGGCTTCTGTGTAAGGCTACACTGCATTCGTGTAAAGATACATACAGCAATGTCGCATTATAAACCAGTGTCATCCTATGACTGTATGCTTGAATAGTTTCTTCTTTTTTTCTTCTGAGGCTTAAAGTTTTCTTGACGTTGGTAGAATCACGGAGGGCAAGGAACAAGCAAACAACAAAAGCAAGCACAGTGTAATCACAAAATATGCTTGTGTGTGTGTGTGTGTGTGTGTGTGTGTGTGTGTGTGTGTGTGTGTGTGTGTGTGTGTGTGTGTGTGTGTGTGTGTGTGTGTGTGTGTGTGTGTGTGTGTGTGTGTGTGCGTGTGTGTGTGTGTGTCTTCGACAGAGGAACGATGACGAGGCCGTGGTGGACAGAGGAGGTACCAGTTCCCAGCAGCAAACCAACTTTGAGCAGGATGATCTGGAAGGTACGCAGGCAGACAGCCTTTTACTGCAGACTGGTTGGTAGAAAGGCTTCTCCAGCAGAGTCCCCCTCCACTGCCCCTAGAAAGACTTCTTTCCCTCAACACATCTTTTATATTTCTCACGAGATGAGAGCAGAGTGGGAGGTAGGAAGCGAGGGGGAGCTACTCTTGCGTCAGTAGTTTTGCAATCGCCGCAAAAACATGGACGAATAAACCAGGGGTCAGTAGGATGGCTGAGGTGCACACTATGTGCTGAACTTGGCACCAGGCGAGCTTGCTCCCAAAGCTACTGGACAGGTTCGGCTTTTAAATCCCAGCGAGATCAGAAAACCTTTTCAGTAACTCAAATATAATTCCCTTTACTCTATTTTACCTGAAGTGAATCCGGAGCCCCAGTGCTGTGTGCTGAGCCTGCAAGCCTTGCTCTGAGTTAAGACTTCGATAGCAAATCTCATCTCATCTCATCCCATCCCATCTCATCTCATCTCATCTCATCTCATCTCATCTCATCTCATCTCATCTCATCTCATCTCATCTCATCTCATCTCATCTCATCTCATCTCATCTCATCTCATCTCATCTCATCTCATCTCATCTCATCTCATCTCATCATCAGCCGCTTCTCTGGGGTCGAGTCGCGGTGGCAGCAAGCTAAGTAGGGCACTCCAGATGACCCTCTCCCCAGCAACGCCCTCCAGCTCCTCCTGGGGGATCCCAAGGCGTTCCCAGGCCAGAATGGACATGTAGTCCCTCCAACTAGTTCTGGATGTGCCTGGAGAACCTCCAAAGGGAGGTGCCCAGGAGGCATCCTAATCAGATGCCCGAACCACCTCAACTGGCTCCTTTCGAGGTGAAGGAGCAGCGGCTCTACTCCGAGCTCCCTCCGGATGTCCGAGCCCCTCACCCTACCTCTCTCTAAGGCTGAGCCCAGACAATAGCAAATCGATAGCAAATGCGATTGCTAAATACATCCAAAATCCCTTTTGTATGGCATTATTGTCAGTTTGAACAGATAAAATCATGTAGGGGCTGCCCTCAAGAATGACCCAGCCACCTTCTGTGGTGCTATCAGCCGTTCGCTTTGCTACTTTCTGGAGGAACTTACTGGTGACACCAGGCCAGCTTCAGAGGGCTGTAAGCACAACCAGAGACTTCCTTTGGCTCATGTAAGGTTACGGTATCAAGCGTCCATGGAGACAGAATCCCATGAATTTTACAGCCCAACAATGTCCCTGAGAGAGGTTAACGGCGTGAACGCTAATCCTGAGCGAGACAATCTCCTCGTGATGTAGTGCAGCTAGTTTACACTCGGTAAGCCTTCAGCGCCATCTTGGCATGTTTTCCAAATCGTACAAGAGAGAATCTACTGAAATGTGTAGAAACACATTTAATACTTGTCAGCGTGTTGATTAAACTTTGATTTAGATAAACTTAGAGGGAAATGAATAAAGGTAGTACCTAATGTGTCAAGGACCATGACAACCATGTTTTAAACAGCACAGCTGGAAGTGAATGTTTCCCTGGACTGAAAGGTTTGGAATAAAATAAAATAAATCCTGAATATAATATGTTGTTTGTATTTGGCGGCCTGTCCAGGGTGCCTCTCTGCCTGCCGCCCACTGACTGCTGGGATAGGCCCCAGCATCCCCGCCACCCCGAGGGCAGGATACGCGGTTTGGATGATGGATGGCTAGATGGACGTTATTTGTATTTTAGATTTTTCTACAACCGTATTGGTCCGCCGATATAATGATTGTCTAAAATCCTCATTTCATAGTACAATGAGTCATGATTTGGCTGAGTCGCCCAGTATGAACTGCAGCGTACATGGGATTGCACACATGGACATACAGTCTTTCTCTCCTCCTTTCTCCACGTTTTGCTTGCTCCCTTTCTTCCTCACCGGCACACCCACAGATACGCAAGTGGAACACGAGCACATGCAAACAAACATGCACGTGTGTGTGTGTGTGTGTGTGTGTGTGTGTGTGTGGGTGTGTGTGTGTGACTGTATCTGGTTTATCCCACATACACACACTTGTGTGTATGTGAAATGCATATCTATAAAGTGAAATGAAATAATGAAAAGGACAGGAGGAACCAGATACAGCTACAGTTACAGATATGCAGCATGCACACTTAAACATCTGACACATGCAACGAAGCCCTAAGCATCGACACATCGTTTGAGAGTCACTTACAAAAAGCACACAGATATAAATCTTTTATCATTTATTCATTAAAACGTGAACTGAGTATCATTTTTTAAGTACAGCCGAGATATAGATTACATTCATAGCACTGGCATCTTGATATTTAATGTGGTTAGCCAGAAGAATCATCACAGCAGAATCCTGTGCAAATAGATTTAGTTTGAGTCCTTTTTATGATCTTCTTCATGGCAGTTATTTTCTTGCCATTATTCACTTTCTCAGATCCATCCATCCATCCATTTTCAGAGCTGCTTATCCTAATTAGGGTCGCAGGACTCTGGAGCCAGATTAAGTTTTGAAATAATATTGGTGATAATGGGCGTCCTTTTTTATGCTTCTGCTTAATGGGGATGTCGTTCTGTTAGCGGTCTTTTTGTATTTTTTTTGATAATGTTCAGAAGGCCTGCAGGTAGTTTGAGGTCTTATAATTTCTTTATATCTTAAGAAGGAGGTGCCCTTTAACTTTCAAACGCTTCTCAGCGTTGTCAGTAACTGCTGCCAATGCAGTATTGAACTTTTTGGAGTATTTTACCAGAGAAAGTTTGTATTTTATTTTGGATCTTTCTGTCTTTTATAAGGTCTGTTTGGTCTGGATCAATAATTTTAGTTTGAATCTTTGACATTCTGCTACTAATCAGTTTAGCAATGCTTTTATTGCTTAAACTTCTTAGTCTGTAGTCTGCGAGAGAATCTCCTCTTCTCCTTGATTTAAGGAAAACTGACTCAAGCATGGAATGGTTATCACTAATCTGTATTATTATCATCGGTATAATTACATATATCTAATTTACTAAATGTGCAGTTTAAGTCCCCTCTCATTATTAAAGTTCTAGTATTGCACTTGCTTACCATTTCCTAAATATTTTCAAGAAACTGTAAATATACTGCTCATGAAATAGATTGAGATTATTGTATAATTAACAATCAAGTGACCTATAATGATATTACATATATGAAGTATATATGAAGTTTAGTATGTAGTATACATAGTATGAAGTTTGGTATTAGTGAGCAAGATGTGATTTTTCTATTTATAACTATATACATATTCAACTATATATTTGCATATATATATATATATATATATATATATATATATACATATATATATATATATACATATACATATGCATATATGCAAATGAATGGCCCCATATCCTTCTGTAACAGTTAAAAAAAATCATTATCCGGTTTGGATTAATGGAATCTGAATAAACAGCATGTTTGAATTTGATGCTTATCCATTATAATCCTAATCATATAATTGTATCTAAAGCCTCTGGGGGGGGAAAACCTGCACAAGAGCATTGCATTTGATCCTCTAGTATATTCTCTTTTCCATCCTCTCTGGGACATGCCCCCCAGGCCACCGGACCCTCTACATTGGAGTCCACGTCCCTTTGGGCAGCTCCAGGCGCCATACCCACCGCAGGCATCGACCTCGTGGTCACAAATACAGGAAGAGAATCAGGGAGCGAGAACATACGCTGGTGGAGGGCCGAGAGTCTCCTATCTATGGTACTGGTGAAAAATGTTTTGCTCATTCAAGATTTTGTTATTTGTCTTTACTACTGGGAGTGGTGCCTGCAGTCATGGTGCATAGAAATTACGACGTCAGTTGAATTATGTATGTGATAGCTGCAGCAAGCTAAACAAGTGCTGTGACCCACTGAATTCTGATCTCTCATATCAGTTGCCTATGTCCTCAGACACGCCATCCCAGAGAGTGCAGTTCCTGCTGGGGGCGGAGGATGACAATGAGCAGCACATTCCCCATGAGCTCTTCACAGAGCTGGATGAGATCTGCCTGAAGGATGGGGATAATTCTGAATGGAAAGAAAGTGCCAGGTAGCAAAAGCTGTCATGCACACACTTTGCCACTGCTACCCATTTATGACTCAGACGTGTCATTACTGGAAGCTTTGATTGAACGGTCATGCCGATGACCCTACTCACACTGATGAGAGATATACTACATCGAGGGTCTGCATTTCCGTCACGTTAAGTGGTGTAATCATTATGGCCGAACGGGCATGGACTTTGTGTTACCTTTCCCTTTCGCTGTGATGGGTCAGTGTTTACGCAGAGCATTTAGACTTTCTTACTCAAAGGTAAAAGAAAATTATGCTTCTTTGTTTTCACCCAGTATGTTAACAAACTTATTTGTAGTGTCAGCCCTAACAAGAGAGAACAAAACAGGAGAGTAAATATATGACAAGAGAGAAACAGTGAAAGACAGCGAGCAGTTGAAAGAGACAGGCCGCTAACTGTGAGGAGATGGATAAAAGGCATGAGCGGGAGCCCTGACTTTGCAGAGCTGTGCATGCAGATGTCATGAATATCACCTGTCCCCTATTTGCTGACCTGTTCTGACTGTGTTTTAAATTCCTGCCACAGGTGGCTGAAGTTTGAGGAAGACGTGGAGGATGGAGGGGAGCGGTGGAGTAAGCCTTATGTAGCCACCCTGTCCCTTCACAGCCTGTTTGAGTTGCGTAGCTGCATTATCAATGGTACCGTGCTGCTGGACATGAGGGCAAATGCACTGGAGGAGATTGCAGGTATGGTCTCAAGTACTGGTACCAATTTGATCCAAGAACTCAGGTATGGTCTCAAGTACTGGTACCAATTTGATACAAGACCTCAGGAATGGTTTCAAGTACTGGTACCAATTTGATCCAAGACCTCAGGTATGGTCTCAAATACTGGTACCAATTTGGTCCAAGACCTCAGGTATGGTTTCAAGTACTGGTACCAATTTGATCCAAGACCTCAGGTATGGTCTCAAGTACTGGTACCAATTTGATCCAAGACCTCAGGTATGGTCTCAAGTACTGGTACCAATTTGATCCAAGACCTCAGGTATGGTCTCAAATACTGGTACCAATTTGGTCCAAGACCTCAGGTATGGTCTCAAGTACTGGTACCAATTTGGTCCAAGACCTCAGGTATGGTCTCAAGTACTGGTACCAATTTGATACAAGACCTCAGGTATGGTCTCAAGTACTGGTACCAATTTGATACAAGACCTCAGGTATGGTCTCAAGTACTGGTACCAATTTGGTCCAAGACCTCAGGTATGGTCTCAAGTACTGGTACCAATTTGATACAAGACCTCAGGTATGGTCTCAAGTACTGGTACCAATTTGATACAAGACCTCAGGTATGGTCTCAAGTACTGGTACGAATTTGGTCCAAGACCTCAGGTATGGTCTCAAATACTGGTACCAATTTGGTCCAAGACCTCAGGTATGGTCTCAAGTACCGGTACCAATTTGATCCAAGACCTCAGATATGGTCTCAAGTACTGGTACCAATTTGATCCAAGACCTCAGATATGGTCTCAAGTACTGGTACCAATTTGATCCAAGACCTCAGGTATGGTCTCAAATACTGGTACCAATCTGATCCAATACCTCACTACAATGTTGCGGGGCATCGTTTACCATTGCACAGACTAAAACGTTACAACATGGCCTGGAAACAACATTTGTTGAATTTTCTCGCTCAGGTTCAACACAATCCAGTGGGGCAATTGTTTAAGCCTTCAAAAACCATGACATATCTGCTTTTCGAGAATGGGGACCCAGAGTACAGTGACGTGGAACGTCATGAATTTGATGTTTATTCAGAATATATTTTGAATACGTGAAAATTCATTTACTCTGTTATATACACAACACACACATCTATCTATCTATCTATCTATCTATCTATCTATCTATCTATCTATCTATCTATCTATCTATCTATCTATCTATCTATCTATCTATCTATCTATCTATCTATCTATCTATCTATCTATCTATCTATCTATCTATCTATCTATCTATCTATCTATCTATCTATCTATCTATCCATGTGGCACAGTGGCCCAGTGGTTAGCGCTGCTGCCTCACAGCAAGAAGGTCCTGGGTTTGAACCCCGGGCCGTCCCGGGTCCTTTCTGTGTGGAATTTACATGTTGTCCCCGTGTCTGTGTGGGTTTCCTCCCACAGTCCAAAGACATGTAGGTCAGGTGACTCAGCCGTACTAAATTGTCCCTAGGTGTGAATGTGTGTGTGTGTGTGTGTGTGTGTGTGTGTGTGTGTGTGTGTGTGTGTGTGTGTGTGTGTGTGTGTGTGTGTGTGTGTGTGTGTGTGTGTGTGTGTGTGTGTATACGCACCCTTTGTGAGGGCCTGGCGGCCTGTCCAGGGTCTCTCCCCGCCTACCGCCCAATGACAGCTGGGATAGACTCCAGCATCCCCGCCACCCTGAGAGCAGGATAAACAGTCTGGATAATGTATGTATGTATGTATGTATGTATATGTGTGTGTGTGTGTGTGTGTGTGTGTGTGTGTGTGTGTGTGTGTGTGTGTGTGTGTGTGTATCTGACGGTTGCTTGTAGGGTGGCTGATCTAGAAATGGAGGTTACTCTTCATTCTGTGAGGCACGCTGTATAAAAAGGTCAGCTGGATCTGTGAAACATGAACACAAGCTGCCTGTTTGTGCCTCTCTCAGACATGATCTTAGACCACCAGGAGCTGTACTCTCCACTCGGGGATGAACTGAGGAGCAAAGTGCGTGAGACATTGCTAAAACACCACCATCACCAGAACCAGAAGAAACTGGCCAACCGGCTGCCCATCATGCGCTCCATCACTGACATGGGCCGACGGAGCTCCGACAGCCACCTGGACAAGAATGGTGAGGAAACTGAAAACCTCTGACCTTCCTCCTGAACCGCTGTCTTGGTTCCATATTGAGGGCTGTGATCAGGTGACAAATGAACATTATCCATCGTGTGATATAGAGTGTGGAGTTATCCTGAGTCCTATGTATGACCTATCAATCAATCAATCAATCAATCAATCAATCAATCAATCAATCAATCAATAGGGCGTCCAGGTGGCGTGGCGGTCTATTCCACTGCTTACAGACATGGGGATCACCGGTTCGAATCCCCGTATTCCCTCCGGCTTGGTCGGGCGTCCCTACAGACACAATTGGCCGTGTCTTCAGGTGGGAAGCCGGATGTGGGTATGTGTCCTGGTCGCTGCACTAGCGCCTCCTCTGGTTGGTCAGGGTGCCTGTTTGGGGGAGAGGGGGAACCGGGGGAATAGCGTGATCCTCCCACGTGCTGCGTCCCCCTGGTGAAACTCCTCACTGTCAGGTGAAAAGAAGCGGCTGGTGACTCCTCATGTATGGGAGGAGGCATGTGGTAGTCTGCAGCCCTCCTGGATCATCAGAGGGGGAGGAGCAGAGACCGGGACGGCTCGGGAGAGTGGGGTAATTGGCCGGATACACCTGGGGAGAAAAAAGTGGGGGGGCGGGGTGTCAATCAATCAATGACTTTTATTTAAAGTGCAGACTCGCCTTGCAGCATGGTCCCGATACACTTTACAGTTAAAATGAATCCATAGGACGAAACAGACAGCAAGCAAATACAGTTAAAATTAAAAATAAAACAACCAAATTAAGACCATCAGTGTTAAAGGGGTGTTAAGGTGCTGGACCTGACGAGGTTCGAGGGTAGGCTGTAATGAAGGGAATAAAGGTGGGTTTTCAGTTTTGATTTGGAGATTCCAACTGAACGTGCTGCTTTAACGTGGAATGGGAGGCTGCTCCACAGGGTGAGGGTTCGATCCCAGGCGGCACAGACAAGGAAGGGTCACGGTGGCAAACCCTCTGGAGCCCTCTGGAGCCCTCTGAGCCCTCTGGAGCCCTCTGGAGCCCTCTGAGCTGGCCTTCAGAGGGCTTCAGAGCATGTGCCGGTGCAAATGGTGTCATTAGCTCAGATAGGTAAGGTGGTGCAAGTCCGTGATGGTGTGTGTGTGTGTGTGTGTGTGTGTGTGTGTGTGTGTGTGTGTGTGTGTGTGTGTGTGTGTGTGTGTGTGTGTGTGCTGTTTTCACATGCTGTATAATCCCACAGCATTTCACATTAAGATACCGACGCTTTACTTTTTATTTCCCCGGGTCAGTGTGTGAGTCTCTCTTCTGCTGACCGCCGTGTTGGATTTAGTTTTGTCTGGTGGGTATGTTCACATTTACTTTTAGTGAGTGTGCAAATGTGATTATACTGCACATTTGTGTATGTGTGCACATATATGCTTGTGTGTGTGTGTGTGGCAGGTGATCCGTCTGTCGGTTCTGCCATTATAGAATCCCTATGGGGCCAATTCATGGCAGCTGGGTCTGAAGAGTGACTACCAGGTGCACCACACATCCCTTACCAGTTATGCTGCGTCCAGGGTCTGCCCATCCCCCCCCCCCCCCCCCCCCCAACACACACACACACCCCTTTCACACAGCCCAGTCAGTTGTAATTCAGACCCAGGACAACATAGAGGAACTAGGCTACGTTTAAAGTATGTTAATCCGCCTTTGCGGTGGGCAATTCCATAGTATGAAGATCTACTGTACCGGAAAAGACAATTAAATCGTTAATCGCGACAATTAATCATCGACGAAGCTTTCATGATCGTGACAGCCCTAGTGTGGGCCCTGTGTGACGGCCTGGCGGCCTGTCCAGGGTGTCTCCCCGCCTGCCGCCCAGTGACTGCTGGGATAGGCTCCAGCATCCCCGCCGCCCTGAGAGCAGGCTAAGCGGTTGGGATAATGGATGGATGGAGGGAAGATCTACTGTCATTGTGGTACAGAATAAATGCTGGAAATATTCAAATTTTGCATGTAGATATTCATTGGTACTAGATGGCATCCAGCGCTTTACCTGTGACCCCGTCCACAGGGTCAGTGGCGGTGTCAGGAAGGGCATCCGGCGCACCATTCTGCCAGACCATTATGCAGATTGACAAGACCGCCATCGGTGCTGTGCCCTCACAGGGTACCGATGGAAACTGTCGAATCTGCTGCGGTGACCCCTGGGAAACAGGGAACAGGCCAAAAGAAGAAGGAGTTATTCATGAGTACTAGAATTGAGAATTGCTTCTTACATTTCATAGTGAACACGTTTGATTGGCTCTAACGTCAGCAGGATTTCCACATAAGGCAGAGCGCGAAGAACACAAAGTATACTTGATTGTTTGGAGACAACAGCATACAGCAATGCCGAGCATCCCTATGGGCAAAGTTACATCCAGAATGGCAACCCATCTCCTCCACGATCTCTCGGCTACCTTCACACTTTTTGTTCCCTTTAGCAATCTGCGCTGAGTCGTTCTCACAGCGTTCTGTGAGAGCGACAAGAGACTACCGATCACAGCTGAATTCAAGAGCTGTGAACACAATGCTGGCATCTTGAGTTCAGAGTTGGAGCTTGGGAGGAGTTCAAACTGACCCGTCTCTGTCTCCTGTGTGTACACTGTCCAGGTCAGCTCTTGTCTTCCCAGTCTCAGCTAGCAGGACCAGATGGGAAAGGGGACATCAGTAGAGAGAACAGTGTTGTGGACTTCAGCAAGGTACAGTACACACTCTGCATAGCAGCCTGCTTACACGTCCTGCCCAATGAGAATTTTAATGTAGGGCTGTTTAGAAAAAAACAGTTGACATTAAGCATCTTAAATGTGATTCTATCGTTTGGAGCGGCGGTTTCCAAACTTTTGGGCGGCACGGCGGCCCAGTGGTCAGCACTGTTGCCTCACAGCGTGAAGGTCCTGGGTTTGAACCCCGGGCCGTCCCAGGTCCTTTCTGTGGGGAGTTTGCATGTTCTCCCCGTGTCTGTGTGGGTTTCCTCCGGGTGCTCCGGTGTCCTCCCACCAACAAAAAGACATGCATGTTAGGGTTAATACTCCTGCCTGTGCCCCTGAGCAAGGCAATGGAAAGAACTGGAGTTGGTCCCCGGGTGCTGCAGCTGCCCACTACTCCTATACAGTAGGATGGGTTAAATGTAGAGAACACGTTTCATTGTAAGAATACAATGTTGAATAAAGTGGCTTTCCTTTCATTCATTTCATTCATTTTTCATGCCATGACCCACCTGTAGAGACAGAACAAATAAAATAGGTTAAATCTCATGATCTCACCTCACCATCAGCCGCTTCTCCGGGGTGGGGTCGCGGTGGCAGCAAGCTATGCAGGACGCTCCAGATGTCCCTCTCCCCAGCAACGCCCTCCAGCTCCTCCTGGGGGATCCCAAGGTGTTCCCAGGCCAGATTGGACATGTAGTCCCTCCAGAGAGTTCTGGGTCTACCCCGGGGTCTCCTCCCACTTGGACGTGTCCAGGAAACCTCCAAAGGAAGGCACCCAGGAGGCATCCTGATCAGATGCCCGAACCACCTCAACTGGCTCCTTTTGATGTGAAGGAGCAGCGGCTCTACTCCGAGCTCCCTCTGGATGTCTGAGCTCCTCACCCTATCTCTAAGGCTGAGCCCAGACACCCTACGGAGGAAACTCATTTCAGCCGCTTGTATCCACGATCTCACCCTTTCAGTCACTACCCAAAGCTCATGACCATAGGTGAGGGGTGGAACCAAGACTGACTGGTAAACTGAGAGCTTTGCCTTCTGGCTCAGCTCCCTCTTCACCACAATGGTCCGGTACAACGTCCGCATTACTGCTGATGCTGCACCAATCCACCTGTCAACCTCCCGCTCCATCCTACCCTCACTAGTGAACAAGACCCCGAGATACTTGAACTCCTTCACTTGAGGCAATAACTCATCCCCAACCCGGAAGGAGCAATCCACCATTTTCCAGTAGAGAACCATGGCCTCAGATTGGAGGTGCTGACTCTCCTCCCGGCCATTTCACTCTCAGCTGCAAACCGCCCCAGTGTGCGCTGGAGGTCACGTTCTGATGAAGCCAACAAAACCACATCATCTGCAAAGAGCAGAGATGCAATTCTGAAAAATCTCATTACCTGTCATAAATTCAGAATGAGATAATTAACAAGACAAATAACAATCCTCTCTGTATTGTTCATCAACGCGGTATTCCCCCTTTTCAGTCATCCCTCATGGCCTACCAGTGATCAAATGAAACAGTCATCACGTCAACATTAAACGTTATATTAGTAATAATTTAGAATACAATTAAATCTTTGCATTGTTTGCATTGACGTGGAAAGTATGAAAATAAACTTTTTCTTTTCTTGCTTTTTGAATTTAAATTCTGTCTTCAAACAAAGAGTTTATTGTGGCTATCCCATGGCCCACTTGACCCCTGCTGAGACCCACTTGTGGGTCATGCACCATAGTTTGCAACCACTGGTTAAGAACACTCACATTAGAAAAAAATGTGAACAGAATGTCATGTATTTCTATGTCTGGGCTTGTGAACAATAAGTCCTGGCTACATTTTTTTTTTAATGGAAAATTCCTCTATTAGTGGATTAGGATTAGAACCTACTAAGTATAATAAAACAGTGATGGCATCCAGCCCTCGCCGGCCGCCATTAACATCGAAGACGACCACATGTAAAATCCTTGCTGTAACCTTTTACATATAACCATAACCTTTTGTATATATTCCGCAAACTGGACAAACTTTACTTTTTCAAAATGTTTAATTTCCTGCTCTGATCACTTAACCATCTGTAAGGCATATAATGCCCTCAGTGCTGCATGCAGATACGGAATGGAAACCAGGTACTTGAAAAGGAGATTACTACAGATTATTCAGTTCATTTCAGACGGTCTCATATCATCCATAGCTTTCTTTCCCCAACCAAATGCAAGTAACATTCTGCAACTATTCACACATGAAGAGGTACTTTGAAACCCATGTTTATCGCTTGGACTGTTTTGATGGGAGTTGCCTTCCACAAATACTGGTCCAAGTAGTTTACCAACGTATCCTATCTGGACCCATTGTAACGCTAAGACTGTCTGGTGCACGTTTAGCTCTAATATTTGATGCAGTGTGTGGTATCAAGACAGTGAAGTGCAGAATACAGGTATGCCAGGGTCCGTTCTTCAGGAATTGTCTACCTGCATGTGCATTTTGGGCTCACACATACAAAAATGCACATTAATAATAATAATAATAATAATGTAATGACCACAGATGACTAGACTTGCTAGCTCTTGGCTAACGGGTCTGACTCTTTAGTCGACTGGTTAGCGTGGTCGTGCGGGCGACCCGGGTTCGCTTCCCAGCTGCCCCCTGAATTCGCTACAGCAACAACAACAACAACAACAACAACAATAATAATAAAATGCGGAAGCGGGGCAGGCTAAGCTATCTGCCGGGTGGTGTGTCGAGGGTGTCTGTCAGGGACAGCTAGCACTGGATCGGCTGAGGGAGCCTGGTCTGCTGCATCCGGGGGGCCCAACCCAGATAGCAGACACATTTGGGCCTAATCTGGGGCACTTTTGGTACTTACGGCTCAGTTACGGCACTAGCAACGGTTGTGGAATGTAATGAACCGGGCTTGACTTGGGTTACAACACATACTATGTGGGCCACATGTGGCCCAAGTGTGGCTGAGTTGAGGCAGCCGCATTCACCCTGAGTCCATGCCATCATTCAAGGCCAAATGTGGGCCATAAGATGACTGCAGATGTGGGCCATATTTGGGCCAAAGATTCTTTGCTATCTGGGAAGGACCACAGCCCCTGCCCGGAGCTCAGCCTGAACAGGAAACAGCGAGGGCGGTCTGACAGGACGCAGAAGCGGGGCAGGCTAAGCTAACTGCTAGCCCACACAGACCGGCGGTTCCGACAGTCCTCCTGGCTGGCGCTCGTTCCTTTGGACAGTAATTTTTTTTGTTTAGTTTGGATATGTGTGCTCTTGTGTTTCTTGTCTGGATATGTGTGCTCTTGTGGTTCTTGTTTGGATATGTGTGCTCTTGTGTTTCTTGTCTGGATATGTGTGCTCTTGTGGTTCTTGTTTGGATATGTGTGCTCTTGTATTTATTGTCTGGATATGTGTGCTCTTGTATTTCTTGTCTGGATATGTGTGCTCTTGTGGTTCTTGTCTGGATATGTGTGCTCTTGTATTTCTTGTCTGGATATGTGTGCTCTTGTGGTTCTTGTCTGGATATGTGTGCTCTTGTGTTTCTTGTCTGGATATGTGTGCTCTTGTATTTCTTGTCTGGATATGTGTGGTCTTGTGGTTCTTGTTTGGATATGTGTGCTCTTGTGGTTCTTGTCTGGATATGTGTGCTCTTGTGGTTCTTGTTTGGATATGTGTGCTCTTGTGTTTCTTGTTTGGATATGTGTGCTCTTGTATTTCCTGTTTGGATATGTGTGCTCTTGTATTTCTTGTCTGGATATGTGTGCTCTTGTGGTTCTTGTCTGGATATGTGTGCTCTTGTATTTCTTGTCTGGATATGTGTGCTCTTGTGGTTCTTGTCTGGATATGTGTGCTCTTGTGGTTCTTGTCTGGATATGTGTGCTCTTGTATTTCTTGTTTGGATATGTGTGCTCTTGTGGTTCTTGTTTGGATATGTGTGCTCTTGTATTTCTTGTCTGGATATGTGTGCTCTTGTGGTTCCTGTCTGGACATGTGTGCTCTTGTGGTTCTTGTCTGGATATGTGTGCTCTTGTGTTTCTTGTTTGGATATGTGTGCTCTTGTATTTCTTGTCTGGACATGTGTGCTCTTGTGTTTCTTGTCTGGATATGTGTGCTCTTGTGTTTCTTGTCTGGATATGTGTGCTCTTGTGGTTCTTGTCTGGATATGTGTGCTCTTGTATTTCTTGTCTGGATATGTGTGCTCTTGTGGTTCTTGTCTGGATATGTGTGCTCTTGTGGTTCTTGTTTGGATATGTGTGCTCTTGTGGTTCTTGTCTGGATATGTGTGCTCTTGTATTTCTTGTCTGGATATGTGTGCTCTTGTGGTTCTTGTTTGGATATGTGTGCTCTTGTGGTTCTTGTTTGGATATGTGTGCTCTTGTATTTCTTGTCTGGATATGTGTGCTCTTGTGGTTCTTGTCTGGATATGTGTGCTCTTGTGGTTCTTGTTTGGATATGTGTGCTCTTGTGGTTCTTGTTTGGATATGTGTGCTCTTGTGGTTCTTGTTTGGATATGTGTGCTCTTGTGGTTCTTGTTTGGATATGTGTGCTCTTGTGGTTCTTGTTTGGATATGTGTGCTCTTGTGGTTCTTGTCTGGATATGTGTGCTCTTGTGGTTCTTGTTTGGATATGTGTGCTCTTGTGGTTCTTGTTTGGATACGTGTGCTCTTGTGGTTCTTGTCTGGATATGTGTGCTCTTGTGGTTCTTGTTTGGATATGTGTGCTCTTGTGGTTCTTGTTTGGATATGTGTGCTCTTGTGGTTCTTGTCTGGATATGTGTGCTCTTGTAGTTTTTTGGATACGTGTTTTTGTCGTTGTGTTGCACGGCTGTGGGCTTGGGGAAATGATATATGACAAACAAAGTGCTGCTGATTCCTGATACAAGGCAAATGAATGGCACCATATCCTTTAGGATGTGTATGTAACAATCGTACCGGGTATTAACGTCCTAATAATCTCTTGTAATATTTCATAAAAACGCATCTGTGCAGTTGTGATTGAAGTGATGACGGACAGAGTCTGGATTTCCTGAACTAATTTTAGCACAAACCCAACCAAATGGTTATATCAGAGATGTAATGTAAGGATCAACAGCCAGTATGCTCACATATTTATAGACGTACTTTGAACATTAATTTTTCCCCTTTTTCAGCTCATCCTCTTGGTCCAAGCTGCTTAGACTTTAACCTACGGGTGAAAGGGCGTTTAAGCCTTTTATACGATATTCTAAACATTTTGCATTGTGTCCTTTTTCAGATAGATCTTCATTTCATGAAGAAGATCCCAGCAGGGGCAGAGACGTGCAACGTGTTGGTGGGAGAGCTGGAGTTTCTCAACAAGCCGGTGGTGGCATTTGTTCGCGTCTCCCCAGCGATCCTGCTCAGCGGGCTGGCTGAAGTCCCCATCGCCACGAGGTCCTTGCAGAGCTACTGCTACTTACACCAAACCCACTCAAGCTGACACACACACACACACACACACACACACACACACACACACACACACTCTGTTACGGACTAGTCGGGTCTAGGGGTTAAGGGTTAAGCCTGCAATACTAGCCTTAACCTTCAGTGTGTAGAAAAGATGAAAAATTAGGGAAGAAACAGGAAGGAGGACTGGTTTCCAAGACTCCAGAAATAGCAGGGAGGTGGGCTAGCTTACCAAGGTAGCAGGCCAGCAGTTAGCAGGTCCCTCCGACAAGGCCTCGGCCAGATGGGTCTCAGCTCCCGTAAGCGGCGGACTGCGTCTTGGTAGGTTAGTTCAGTTTCGGTCTGGTGGTGTTGAGCTGCAAAGGTGTGGACTTGTAGAGTCCTGGACGTGGCGTATCCTGAGGCGTATGTATGCAAACTGCTGCCATTAACCAACTCCAGGGGGCGCACCCGCACCTCACAGTGACGTCCTCTTATAAACACTACTCAACCACGCCGCCAATCACGTCTCAATGAAAACCAGTCCAAGTATGTAAGAAAAGGAGGAAGGGCAAATATAGCCCCCATCACTTCTAACACACACACACACACACACACACACACACACACACACACACACACACACACACACTTACTATACTTTGACTTACTCCTTCACTCGTTCCTGTCATTCGACATGGTATCAGAACTACAACTGGAGCGAGGGCCCAGGTCCTGCAGGTTAAGTCAAATCAATTTTATTTTTATAGCCCAACATCACTGCTCGAATGACTATGAGGCGGCACGATGGCACAGTGGTTAGCGCAGTCACCTCACAGCAAGAAGGTCCTGGGTTCGAGCCCCGGGGTGGTCCAACCTTGGGGGTGGTCCTCTGCGTGGAGTTTGCATGTTCTCCCCGTGTCTGCGTGGGTCTCCTCCGGGTGCTCCGGGTGTGTGTGTGATGGCCTGGCGGCCTGTCCAGGGTGTCTCCCCGCCTGCCGCCCAATGACTGCTGGGATAGGCTGCAGCATCCCTGCCACCCTGAGAGCAGGATAAACAGTCTGGATAATGGATGGATGGACAGGCGTCATGGGGCTTTACAGCAACACAACATCCTGTCCGTAGACCCTCGCATCAGATAAGGAACAACTCCCTAAAAAAAATCCCTTTAACAGGGAGAAAAACTAGGGAGAAAGCTCAGGGAGAGCAACAGAGGAGGATCTCTCTCCCAAGATGGATAACGTGCAATGGATGTTGTGTTTACACAATTTACACAATGCACCATTGAAAGAGGATAACAGAATTATAATGGACTTATAAAATATATGAAGAATATGATGAGGAGGATGCCAAGCAGTGTCCAAACGCCACCGGAACAGCCCAGGACCCCAGCCACCTGACCACCATCACCATGTCAAAAAAAAAGACATTAGTCACTCATCTTAGGGAGAGAAGGATACAACGTTAAAACAGGATAACACAATTATATGGATTTACAAGATATCTAAAAAGAAAGTGTGATGAGGAGGATGCCAAGCAGTGTCCAGGAGGTGACCGCCATCACCATGGAGACCTGGGAGGAGGACAGACTACACGTGCACACAAGGGAGACTCACATCACACCATTCACACACTGAAGAAGAGAAAGGAGAAGAAGACATCATTCAGCGGTCCTGTCTTTTTTAGACAGGTCCTTTCTTTTTTAGACAGGTCCTTTCTTTTTGTCCAGGACAACCTGCTGTTTATTGTCTTTTATTTTTACCTTTAGGTTTCTGTTCATCCTCTTGGGGCCTCTGGGAAAAGGGCCTCAGTATCACGAGATTGGCAGGTCCATGGCAACACTTATGACAGATGAGGTAAGAATCACCAACACAAATGTTGTGACTTGGTTAACATGCTGGGGTTATACTTATTTATGTGCTCGTGTGTATATGTATGTAAGTATGACTATTTGTCTGTGTGTGTGTGTGTGTGTGTGTGTGTGTGTGTGTGTGGGCGGCATGGTGGTGCAGTGGTTAGCGAGATTGCCTCTCAGCAAGGAAGGTTCGAGCCCCGGGCTAGTCCAACCTTGGGGGTCGTCGTCTGTGTGGGGTTTGCATGTTCTCCCCGTGTCTGTGTGGGTTTCCTCCGGGGGCTCCGGTTTCCTCCCACAGTCCAAAGACCTGGAGGTCAGGGGACTCGGCCGTACTAAATTCTCCCTAGTGTTGAATGTGTGTGTGTGTGTGTGTGTGTGTGTGTGTGTGTGTGTGTGTGTGCTCTGTGATGGCCTGGCGGCCTGTCCAGGGTGTCTCCCCGCCAGCCACCCAATGACCGCTGGGACAGGCTCCAGCATCCCCGCCACCCTGAGAGCAGGATAAGCGGTTTGGATGATGGATGGATGTCCGTGTGTGTGTGTGTGTGTCTGTGTGTCTCTGCGTCTGTCTCTTCACTAATGTGTTTAAAATCATTTTAAATGTCAGACAAATGCCATATTTGGATGCCGCACACTTCGCTGGGTCCAGGCAGCTTGCATCATTTCACAGTCCAGCAGATGGCATCAAATTCCTGAAGTGATGAGGCGCCTCGCAGCATCGAGCACAGCTCAAGGCTGTCATGGCTCTCTCAGGGACTAGTCGGGCTGTGTTTCCCTGTTTCCAGGGGGGTTCAGACCGGCGTCCCGTCCTCTCTAAGGAACATGTTATGGGTTCAGCCCGGGGCGGGGGGGGGGGCTTCATTCGGTCCGAACTAATTTGATGACATGAACCATTTAACTTAATTATCTAAAACAGTGTTTCTCAACCGGGGGTCCGCGGACCCCTAGTGGTTCGTGGTGTAATTGCAAGGGGTCCGTGAAAATAAAATATCTTTAAAAAAAAGATCCTATGACATTTATAGAAATAGGATTATTTTACTCAAATGTGACCGAGACCTTTATCTACCTAAACTATAAAGGGTAACAGGACTTTTTTCTCTAATTACATCTGTTTCACAAGTGTAATTTATTGTATTTTAATCAGAGATCTCGCTCCCGTTTGCATTGTTAAAAGTTACTGCATAAAAATTCTGTTGTTACATATATCTGAAAGTTACTGAATACATATTCTGTTTTGTTAACTATATCTGAAAGTTACTGAATACATATTCTGTTTTGTTACATATATCTGAAAGTTACTGAATACATATTCTGTTTAGTTACATATATCTGAAAGTTACTGAATACATATTCTGTTTTGTTACATATATCTGAAAGTTACTGAATACATATTCTGTTTTGTTACATATATCTGAAAGTTACTGAATACATGTTCTGTTTTGTTACATATATCTGAAAGTTACTGAATACATATTCTGTTTTGTTACATATATCTGAAAGTTACTGAATACATATTCTGTTTTGTTACATATATCTGAAAGTTACTGAATACATATTCTGTTTTGTTACATATATCTGAAAGTTACTGAATACATATTCTGTTTTGTTACATATATCTGAAAGTTACTGAATACATATTCTGTTTAGTTACATATATCTTAAAGTTACTGAATACATATTCTGTTTTGTTACATATATCTGAAAGTTACTGAATACATATTCTGTTTTGTTACATATATCTGAAAGTTACTGCATAACAATTCTGTTTTGTTACATATATCTGAAAGTTACTGAATACATATTCTGTTTAGTTACATATATCTGAAAGTTACTACATAAGAATTCTGTTTTGTTAACTATATCTAAGTTACAACTGAAAGCTCTTATTTTTGCCCCAAAGAGTGAATAAATGCTATAATGCAATTTAAAATGCAGTTTCTACTGTTTCTATCAAATTGCAACCCCCCTCCCCCAAGATCAGGTGGAGGGGTCCTCAGGGTAGATCAAAAACACGCAGGGGGTCCAGGACCCCAAAAAGGTTGAGAACCACTGGTCTAGAGGATGTGTTGTATCTAGTTGTGTAGTTCGTGAGTAAAGCCACACCACACTAGTACCGTCAGGACGTCGACATGACGTGATAAAAAGTGGACGTATTGTGTTGGTCCCCCCAAACCTGGGCTTGTAAAACACGTGTGAACGTGTTGGTCCGACTGACACAGTACCGAACCGCATGCCTGGAAGTGGGACTAACGCACCCAGATGACGCGGTTGGACACGTGTTACGCTTCGATCGGGCCCCGAACTGGCCGGGGCGTTCTGCGCATGCTCCGTAGTTCCCGCGGCGGCGGTCTTTCACCCGGAAGTGGAACGGCGTAGTTACCAACATGGCGAGCGCTGGAGCGAGAACCAGGCCTTTCTGGACAGACGAGGAGACAAAGTTGACGTTGTGTCAGCTGAAGGAGCTGAATATCCGGAAGGACAACGCGGAATGGCCAACTATTAAGAAGGTGGCGGACAGGTTGGACGAAGCGGGATTTAGAAGAACCCCCGAGCGAACCCGTCTTCAGTGGAACCACCTCAAACAGGCCTGCTAACTTTTGGGATTTTTCTCCCCGATCGTACCCGGCCAAATACCCGACTCTTACCCGGCCAACTACCCGACTCTTACCCGCATCCGGCTTCCCGCGACCAGCTGTGTCTGCAGAAACGCCCCACCAACCCGGAGGTGACGCGGGGATTCGAACCGGCGATCCCCGTGTTGGTAGCAATAGCCCGCCACACCACCCGGACGCCCCTACAGGCTCGCTAACTCGTTTGTCATGTGACGCAGTAGGTCAACCAGAAGAAGGTCCAATAGCCACCAGCTGAAAGAGGGCATATCGCCACCTACCGTACCGGGGTCGGACACACCCCGTCAATGACTCGATGCTCCCCCGGTTCTTGTGTACTGGTTACAGCTCGACAGTAGTCCAGCAACATGGTCTGGTCGAGCTGGAACCGGAGCTCCACTTCACTGTGCAGACTGTTGTGTCGGGGTGTCGTTCGCTATCCCCTCATCCGAGTCCGTTAATGTGAAGAAGAGACAGTCGAGACGTTTCTGGAGACAACTCCGCAGTTTATTATTGTGACAGATATCTGGAGACACAAACAGCCAATCCTCCCTATGTGTCTGTCTTTCTTTGTGTGTGAGATTCTTTATGTGCTAAACCTCCCTTGTTCGTGCGTCACACACGGCCTTGAGCTTTCTTCCCGACTTGTTTTACTTCTCTACACTATCCCTTCTGTCTGCATAACCCCCCTCTCTGTTAGCTATCCCCCTTTTGGCTGGGGAGGGTTCACCCTGTGTTGACATGTCGTGTCTACCTCGAGGGTCTCTCTGTTCCAGACTTCTTATCTCCTCTCGCTGGCCTTGGCTACACAAGCATTCCTATCTACATGTAGCAAGTAATATAATTCACATCATGACATTTAGTTACCCCACCATCGTTTAATATATATGGTTTATGGTTCCAATAATATTTTAAGTATTACAGTTGCAAAATGTGAAAAGGTGTCAGAATATCTCCGGTCTTTCCATCGATTACCGTTGGGACAACTTTCCACCATTTCCAGGTTTTCCATGATGTTGCTTACAAAGCTAAAGACCGTAATGATCTGATTGCTGGAATTGATGAGTTCCTTGATCAAGTGACCGTCCTACCCCCGGGGGAATGGGACCCATCTATACGGATAGAGCCACCGAAAAACGTACCCTCTCAGGTGTGTTGGCTCTTTCTTTCTCTCTGCTTGCATATCTTTTGTTTTTAATCTCAGATTAAATGGATCACTCAGTAGTTTTTCTAAATCTATGTAATTGACCTGATTGCATTCTAACCAACACGAAAAAGGATAAAAGGAAGATCTATAACTGTTTTGCATTATTTGTTGAACAGGAAAAGAGGAAGACAAACGCTGTCGTACCCAACGGGTTAGCAGACGGAGGAGAGGATGAGGAGCATGGAGGCCATGGAGGTCCAGAACTGCAACGAACTGGAAGGTGAGCGGAGCTGAGAAGAGTGCAATGTTGGGGCAGCATAGCGGTCTATTCCGTTGCCTACCAACACAAGGATCGCCAGTTCGAATCCCCGTGTTACCTCCGGCTAGGTCGGACGTCCCTACAGACACAATTGGCCGTGTCTGCGGATGGGAAGCCGGATGTGGGTATGTGTTCTGGTCGCTGCATTAGCGCCTCCTCTGGTCGATCGAGGCGCTGTTCAGGGGAGAGGGGGAATGGGGGGAATAGCATGATCCTCTCACGTGCTACGTCTCCCTGGTGAAACTCCTCACTGTCAGGTGAAAAGAAGCAGCTGGCGACTCCACATGTATGGGAGGAGCCATGTGGTAGTCTGCATCCCTCCCCGGATCAGCAGAGGGGGTGGAGCAGTGACCGGGACAGCTCAGAAGAGTGGGGTAATTGGCCGGATACAATTAGGGAGAAATAGGAGGGAAATCCCACCAAAAAAAAAAAGAGTGCAACATTGTGGAGTAAGGTAAATAATATATGTAATGACCACGGATGACAAGACTCGCTAGCCCTCGGCTAACGGGTCGGACACTTTAGTCGACTGGTTAGTGCAGTGGGCAACCCGGGTTTGCATCCTGGCTCCGGCGGATTCCCGGCTGCCCCTGAATTCGCTACATTGGTGTCAGAAGTGGGATGGTGAGTCTGCGAGACCATCGGAAGTGTGTGCGCCCAGAGGCGTGACCCAGATAGCAAAATTGCTGTGGCCCGGACCCGTCCCATGCCCGACACTTCATCCGGCCCGTATACCGCGTGGAATGATGGCATTTGGACAGCCTGCTCCTGTTTGCCAGATCTGGGCCAGAACCAAGCCGTATTAATGCCACATGTGCCACATATTTGCCAAAGCGACTTTGAGTGTTAGAAAAGCCCTATATAAGATGGATTTATTATTATTACTATTATCATTATTATTTGTTTTGTGATGTTTGGGCCATATTCACCATTTACCCCACGGGCCACTGCAGGGTTACATCCAGATTACATGTTGCCGAGAGCACCACATTTTTGCCCAAAAAAGGCCCACACTTGATTTGGCATATTTGGGCCATATTTGCTACTATACATGTGGGCCACTTCAGACTCACATCCATTTTGTCAGGGCCAGAAGAAGGCCATCAGTGCCGCATCATTACCTGAAGTGGCCCACATCTGGATGCTATCTGGGGAGGGAGCTATGCTGAAGCACAGGGACGTGCTTCCCGAAGGAGAGGGGTAGAGTAACGATCACAGATGAATAGACTCGCTAGCCCTTGGCTGATGGGTTGGACCCTTTAGTTGACTGGTTAGCACAGTCGCCCTTGATGCAGGCCACCCGGGTTCGTGTCCCGGCTGCGGCGGATTTCCGGCTGCCCCCTGAATTCGCTACATATACATAGGGAAGACACTGTTATGGAGTTGCCATTACTTCAGTATATTGTACATAGAGACTAATTCTTTTTCAAATTTTATTGGGATTTGCAAAAATATACGCCTGTGTCATCAGAGCATTCACAAATAGTAAAAAGTACACATTCCCTTTACAAAGACAGACCACAAAAAAGTGACAATTGACCCATTGCTAAACACCACAACAACCCACATAAACCAAGAAAACAAACAAACAACACAACTATAAACAAACAACAAAAAGAAGAAAAATACCCCCATCAGTCAACCAACAATAAACCGTGTTAATAGTAGGCACCAATAGTCAGTGCAGCAGCACATCACCCACGTCACAACAAACTCAATATTAATACCCATCTAAACCACAAGAGCTGCCTCAATCAGGGATAAATTGGAAATTCATTTTCTGAACAAATTGAAAGAGGGGACCCCATATTTTTCCAAATTTATTGGAGGAGCCACTTAATGAAAATCTGATTTTTTCCAATCTAAGAAGATAGAGGATGTCTCTTATCCAGTGGGTTTAAGAGGGAGCTACAGTTGATGTCTACCTGGTCAAGATTAATCTTCTAGCCAGTAGGGTGACAAAAGCCAAAACAGCTTTTTTTTAATTTAGAGTGGGAAGGCGATGGGGTGGAGACCCCAAACAAAGCACCAAGAGCATTTGGTTCTCTTTCCCCCCCCCCCCACTTTTCTCTGACAGGGTATTGAACATTTCTGTCCAGTAATTTTGTAGCAATGGGCAAAGCCAAAACATGTGTATGAGGTTTGCAGGGGATTGTTGACACCTATCACAGGCTGGTGATACACTATCATAGACCTCAGCCAACCGAGCCTTAGTGTAGTAAGTACGGTGTACCACTTTACAGTGAATAAGACCGTGTCTTGCACAAATAGATGATCCATGTACACGTTCTAAAATCTTCACCCAAACTTCCTCTGGTATTACCCCCCCCCCCCAGATCTTCCTCCCAGAGGGTCTTTATAGAGTATAATGACTGGACGTAAAAGATTAATTTGGTTGTATATATATGAAATTGAGCCTTTCAGGGTTGGGACTGGTGTCAGAAAACCATCTAGAGTGGAATCATTAGGTAGGTTTGGAAACATGGGGAATGTGTTATGGGCAAAGCTACAGACCTGTAAATACCTGAAAAAATGTTGCCTTGGAAGTGAAAATCTGTCTGAAAGTTGCTGATAGGATGCAAAAACCTTATCAATATACAAGCTTTTAAAAGTGTTGATACCAAGATTTTACCAAAGAGATGCATTTTTACAGTATGTTCATTACACCACAGCAAGAAGGCAGCTGGCCACTATATACCTTCATTATTGTATTGATATTATTTAGAACATGATAGTTATTTACTCTAGAGTGTTATTTACTCTAGAGTCCCCAGGTCGGTGGGAACCAGTTGAGCAATGAGCAATAAGTTTTATTTTGTGTTATAATATATTATATCAATTTCTTTACTATTATGTCATATTTGCACAAAAAAAAGTACCATCGTAGCAGATGCTGCACTTAAATGTTTCTGGATAGACACAGTCAGTCATACCTTCCACTTAAGGGATGCTTTTGTGAGCTTAAAATCATTTACTGGATAAAAATGTTTTGTTCCAAGCTGCTTCCTTGGTGTTTTCTCACAAACGACTCTGATGCTGTGATGAAGCCGTGTTGCGCAACTTTATTCAGCGTCAGTCAATATCTAGCCACTACTACTGCTACTGCTACCACTTTCGGCTGCTCCCGTTAGGGGGTGCCACAGCGGATAATCTGTTTCCATCTCTTCCTGTCCTCTGCATCTTCCTCTGTCACACCAGCCACCTGCATGTCCTCCCTCACCACATCCATAAACCTCCTGTTTGGCCTTCCTCTTTTCCTCTACCCTGGCAGCTCCATATTCAGCATCCTTCCCCCAATACACCCAGCATCTCTCCTCCACACATGTCCACACCATCTCAATTTCACTCTCTTGCTTTGTCTCCAAACCTTCCAACCTGAGCTGTCCCTCTAATATACTCGTTCCTAATCCTGTCCTTCATCACTCCCAATGAAAATCTTATCATCTTCATCCCTGTCACCTCCAGCTCCACCTCCTGTCTTTTCATCAGTGCCACTGTCTCCAAACCATATAACATAACTGGTCTCACTACCATCTTGTAAACCTTCCCTTTAACTCTTGCTGGTACCCTTCTGTCACAAATCACTCCTGACACTCTTCTCCACCCACTCCACCCTGCCTGCATTCTCTTCTTCACCTCTCTTCTGCACTCCCTGTTACTTTGGGCAGTTGACCCCAAGTATTTAAGCTCATACGCCTTCTTCACCTTCACGTTCTTCAGCATCTAGCTACTAATGTTGCAGAATGCACCAGTAATAAGAACGGTACTGGCTGGCTATTTGTGGTTCAACTTTCTCTACTTCAGCCTCAGTGATAGTTGGAGTGATAAAATGGTTACCATAGCAACCCACCTCAGCGAGCTCCATCCTGCTAAGTCTTACTCAACAGTTGGATATATCTTGCAGACTGCAATGGAGGATAAAATTGGTCATAAAAACTGCAACAGAAATCGTTCAAAAGTCATTGAGAATGTAAACAAGCTGAAACCTTTTATGACTTTAAGTTAACACAAGATGAGATCAGGTAAGGTACACATTTATTCATCCTTGAGGAAAAAACAATTATTCACAGCAGCCATGAGAGGGTGAACAGTTAGAGAAAGGGAACAAAGAGAAAATAGATAAGAATGAAATATTCTCCACAAACAAAATGCAGTATATACAATGCAACATGAGCAGAAAGTATAAATATATGTGTAAAGTGTATGGACAAATTTTGCAAAGCATACAGTACATACCAATAATGTGACAGACTGTACAGTATGCAAGAGTAACATGCAAAAAGAATAAATATATGGGCAAAAAATATGGACAATATGGACAAATATGGCCATTTACAGTGTAAACAGATAACACATAATGTACACTATGTAATGTGCGGTATATAACAGTAATGAGTTAACATGCAGTGTATACCAGTATTGCAAACATAATGCACAGGATGTGGCAGTAATATGAATGTACGAAGTTGCACTTGAGAGTGTATGCATTTGGTGGGATTATTGTGTGTCTGTGTATGATTGTGCGGGGGTCAGTGAGGTAGTATTGCGCCGCTAAAAAGAGGCTGGTAAAGCGCAGTGCACTTTAGGTATATAATTCCTCAGCTTTCTGCTTTGTGTAAAGCCTTCAGTTTACAGCCTATTCATAATACCATCTCAGAACTATGGCAAAGTATACTGTATAACCAATAACATGTTTTGCCACTTCCGGTGTGATGACGGCGCGAATTCACGGTTGCGGCGGCCTCACTCGGTACCGACCATGCAGTCCTTTGTCCACGACTGCGTGCCCCTTTCCCACTACATGGTACCGGCTCAACTCGACTCGCCCTTTCTTCGTTTTCTATTACTGGAAAGTACTGGCATTTTGGTAACTGGACCACTTTTCTGGTACCAGCTTTGTCGAGGTTCCAAAAAAATTGGAGCGGGTACCAAAATCAATGCAGACCTCCGATTAGTCAGAGAAACGCGTCATTGCATCATCAATGAACGCATGGGACATCACCCGGCATTTTTAAATACCGAAGCGGAGATAAGTTAACAGTATATTTTGAAATTGAAAACCAGGCGTCGCTATGACGACCAACTAAACTGAGGGGATACTGTTACGGTCATGGAAAATGACACAGAAGCGAGTCGAGTCGAGCTGAGCCGGTACCATTTGTCTTCATTTGATGGCTGGGAGAGCTGGCGCTGGATCAGCTGGGAGAGCTTGGTCTGCTGCATCTAGTGGGCCCAGGGACCACGGCCCTGCCCGGAGCTGCGCCCGAAGAGGAAACACCGGGGGCAGTCTGACAGGACGCGGAAGTGGTGGGCTAAGCTAACTGCTTGCCCATGCAGACCGGCAGTTCCAACAGTCATCCTGGCTGGCGCTCGTTCTCCTGGACAGTGATTTTATTTTATTTTTTTAGTTTGGATATATGTGTTAGTTTGGATATATGTGTTAGTTTGGATATATGTGTTAGTTTGGATATATGTGTTAGTTTGGATATATGTGTTCTTGTAGTTTTTGGATGTTTTTTGTCTTTGTGTTGCACTGCTGTGGGTTGAGGGAAATTATGTTTCATTTCATTTCATGTGCGCAAGTACATAAAATGAAATGAAATGAGAAAGTGTGTCTGATTTCTGATTCATTTACCGGTATGGAAATGACAACAGTTGTTACGATGGCATGAGCGTGATTATAAAACTCTGTATTTTATGTTTGCAGGTTATTTGGCGGTCTCATCCTTGATATCAAGCGCAAAGCACCTCACTATCTGTCTGACTATACGGATGCATTTAGTTTGCAATGCCTAGCCTCCTTTCTGTTCCTGTACTGCGCCTGCATGTCTCCGGTCATCACTTTTGGAGGACTACTGGGGGAGGCAACCGAGGGACGAATAGTAAGGCTGCGGCGCTGTCCCAAACACTCACTGTGCTCACAGCCAACTTCCAATACAGTGATAACCCTGGTTTTCAGGTAAACATTTTTAAGGCAACTTGTAATTATTGACACTCCCTATCTCCTCTCCCTGTCCAGAGTGCAATTGAGTCACTGTTTGGGGCTTCGATGACAGGGATCGCTTATTCGCTGTTCGCTGGGCAGCCCCTCACCATCCTCGGCAGCACAGGGCCCGTGCTTGTCTTTGAGAAGATATTGTTCAAATTCTGCAAGTACGTGCATGTTTTTCAGTATCCCACTCTGTACATTTCTCAATCACAATGTTTTTTAATCATTTCATTGAATCATTATGGTAAATGACATACAGCTCATTCAAACCCCTGTGCATATGTTGTGTGTATGCAGTTCATTTCATCTGTATGTTTAGCATTGGTCATAATCTGTTTTTCACATTCAGATTCAGACAACTTTATTTATCCCAGAAGGGCAATTTAGTTTTTACAATCTACCCAGACCATACACAAACTCACAGACAAGTGGCAATCATCATTATGTCAGAGACAATAGACAGCTCTGTACATGGGCAAGAGATGCACACTGTCACCCTCATGTGGCCCTGCATGCAGACTCACACGAGCTTTAGGCCAAGGGCAAAAATTCATAGAAGTTAAAAGAATAGAATAAATAAATGAAGCATTCTTAGGTGCATTGCCGTTACATTCCCCCACTACAGTTAGTGAACGTACAGGCCCACAAGCCATGCGATTAGATTGTCTGAATGTTATTGGCCTGCTGTGGGGCAAATTCAGTGGAAACCAGTGGATCATCTCTCTCAGCATCCGGCTCAATTCTAACCATTTAATGTTCTGATTAAGTTGACAAAAAAAAAAAAAAGACCAATACATTACTTTGTGATAATGGCAGTCTCCCAATCCCCACTGCATTAAACATATCTACCTGAAATTAAACAATCCATAGATGTCATAATTTAATATGGCTATGATCCCCTGTGATCTTTATCTTTTATTTTCTCTTACGTCACCACACAGGGAGTATGGATTGTCCTATCTCTCCCTGAGAACATGCATTGGTCTCTGGACGGCCTTCCTTTGTATTTTGCTGGTGGCCACAGATGCCAGTTCCCTGGTCTGTTACATCACACGTTTTACAGAGGAGGCCTTCGCCTCGCTCATCTGCATCATCTTCATCTATGAAGCCCTGGAGAAGCTCATGCACCTGGGAGAGCACTACCCCTTCAACAAGAACAACAACCTGGACAAGCTGTCCCTGTACTCGTATGTGGATGCTCACACAGAAATTAGGACAATTTAGAGATGCATTTGCTCAGCTAGATTTTAGTGTGGTAATTGGGAACTAATAATTAAGTGCTAAATGCATTTCTTGGAAGGTAAATCCCTGACAGATGAGGGATGTTTTTTTCGTGACACAGATGTCTGTGTGCCCCTACAGATGTTCATGTGTTGAGCCTCCTGACCCCAGCAATGTCACACTGAGGTTTTGGGAGATCAACAATGTCACTGCTACTGAAATCTACTGGGAGGCGTTAGAGGTCAAGGTATTGCACAGATTACTTTTGATTAAAAAAAAAAAAAGGAAAGGAAAGAATTTGTTTGTCATGGAGGATTTATTTCTTCACACAGAATAGGCAGAAGTTTTTCGCTTAAACAAAGACAGACAGAAAAAAAGCACATTTAGGTTGTTCCCCTTAAAGTGGCATGCTCTTCCAGATGGAGTAGGCCCAAGGGAGGAGATTAAGGACATGTGGGCTGGATTATATTGGATTACTCATGCCAAATCACCATAAAAGCCTATTTTTTTGTACTCAGTTAAGTTTTTTTTTTGTAGACGGGGATGCTCTTAAACCGTCTGCTAACCTAAAGGCCGCTGGCAGTGGTGTAATACTAATCCCACTGTCAGTTAGGTGGACCTAATCCTGCCCCTCCATATCTCGTTACAGGACTGCATTGAGAAGCGGGGGGAGTTTGTGGGCAGCGCCTGTGGCCCTCACGGACCCTACGTCCCTGACGTTCTCTTCTGGTGTGTGGTGCTCTTCTTTTCTACTGTCCTCATGTCCGCATTCCTCAAGGATTTCAAGTTCAGCACTTACTTTCCCACAAAGGTATTGCATCGCGTCGTATGTGTTATGACCCCCATGTACTTGTATTATGATCCCTTTGCATGATGTGCCATCGTACGACGATGTAGTCTGGGCTCAAGTTGTAAATGTAGTGCAGCAGTGCACTCCAGTGGTCTTATGTCAGTACTGTATGTTTATTGGAGGATGGAATTTCTTTTCTTTGTAATGCTTCCCAGATAGCCAAGGCTCAGCGTTTTCGGTTTTTGTCTTTCAAAGCCATCCAGCATGCCGAATTTCGCAACAAGAGGACACTGTTACATAACCTCATGCAAAAAGGAACAACTTTTGGATCCACGGAAAGATAAAATACGGGTGAAAAATTTCGGTATTTTTCAGTGAAAATTGGTAAAAACCAAAAACGCTGAGCCTTGCAGATAGCATCCGGATGTGGGCCACATGCAGGGCCAGAAGAAGGCCCTGACAAAATGGATGTGAGCCTGAAGTGGCCCACATGTATAATAGCAAATATGACCCAAATATGCCAAATCAGATGTGGGCCTTTTTTGGCAAATATGCGGTGCTCTTGGCAACATATAATCTGGATGTGACCCTGAAGTGGCCCGTGTGGTAAATGGTGAATATGGCCCAAATATCACAAAACAAATATGGGCCACCTTTGGCAAATATGTGGCATTGCTATGGCTTGGTTCTGACCCAGATCTGACAAACAGGAGTGGACCGCCCAAGTGCCATCGTTCCACGTAGTGTGTGGGCTGGATGAAGTGTCAGGTGTGGGACGGGTCCGGACCACAGCAATTTTGCTATCTGGGATGTGTGTCAGTAGCCTGACATTGCCAGATCAATTTGCAAATGCATCTGTCAGAGAAAATAAAACATGAGCTTGCAGATTTGTCTGGTTGCCAGGCTAGTGCGTCAGCATTTGACGTTCATCATCATGATGTTGACAATCTCGAGGACGTTTATAATCGTTGCATCGTGTCTCCCAGGTAAGGTCTATCATCAGTGACTTTGCTGTCTTCATCACCATCTTCACCATGGTCGCGATAGACTATGCCCTGGGAGTCCCTTCTCCAAAACTTCAGGTTCCCAGTGTGTTTAAGGTGGGTTGGGTTGTAAAATGAGTAACTGCACAAATCATTGTCAGACTCAATCAAATCTAAACTGGCTCTGGATGAATTATGAAGTGAAGAGTCGAGGGCATATCACACACACTGCCGAGTAAAATGTAAATTTTATCTGAAAGCTGTGTGTACTTAATGTTCCTCTGTATTTTGCCAATTAAATCTCAAAATCACGTTCACACACAAAAAAAACAACCAAATCATGCATTCACAGCCCACCAGAGATGATCGTGGTTGGTTCATCAACCCACTGGGCCCAAACCCCTGGTGGACGGCAGTTATATCGGTCATCCCAGCTCTGCTTTGCACCATCCTTATCTTCATGGACCAACAGATCACCGCTGTAATCATCAACAGGAAGGAGCACAAGCTCAAGGTATTTCAGTCAGACTTGGTATCCAGTATAAGCTGAACCAAAAGCGACTCGTAGAGCGACAGATGAGGCAAATTTTGCACTGCTGCAAAATATCGCCAATTTTAACTTGAATTTTTCTTTGGTGTTTCCTCATTCAGAAAGGCTGTGGGTACCACCTGGATCTGTTCATGGTTGGGTTGATGCTTGGCCTGTGCTCTGTGATGGGGCTGCCCTGGTTCGTGGCAGCCACCGTCCTCTCCATCTCCCACGTCAACAGCCTGAAGCTGGAGTCTGAGTGCTCGGCCCCCGGCGAGCAGCCCAAGTTCCTCGGCATCAGAGAGCAACGCTTCACCGGCCTCATGATCTTCACTCTCATGGGCTCCTCTGTCTTCATGACCTCTGTTCTCAAGGTCACACACACACACACACACACATTCAGTATTTGTTTGGTTTTTCCTCGTCAATTCTTGGACGGTTAGCCTCCCTCATCCATATTGGCAAACAGATGGGTGGAACGTGGCATATAGTGCAATTATATGATGCTAAAATTTAGTATTTTTCAATTTTTCATGCAAGTGTCACCTTTTGTACTCAGGTGGAGTTTTTATCGAAAATTTTTATTACAGTAGGTCATTAATACTGTGAAGTCATAGACCGTTTCTACTGATAATAAAATAATACTGACAATAAATAATAATTAATGCTGGTATAATAATGAATAATACTGATAATAAATAATAATACTGATATAACAATGAATAATACTGATAAATGATTAGTAAAACTGTTAAACTCAAAAAAATGAAATGTTGGATTGATTTAAATGTTATGGATGAATAATTAATAGCTTATACTTATATATATTATATTGCTTATATATTATATTATATACAAATATAACTTTATAACCTACTATGCTTATTATGCTACTTAACACAGTTGCATGGAGCCATTTGACATGTCAGTTTTTTGAGTGACACTGCTTATAATGATAAATCATAGACCTTATGATTTTTTTTGGTTTGCTAAAGTGTGCTTGATAATTGCTTTTTGTCCTCCAGCTCATTCCCATGCCTGTGTTGTATGGCGTATTCCTCTACATGGGAGCATCTTCCCTCAGAGGCATACAGGTAAACTCGCAGTACCTCAACATGTTTTTAACATTACGAGGATATGCAAAAGAGCAAGCGAGGGCTTTTGTCAGTTTTGATGTGTTTTACATTGCCATATTTTATCAGTCTTGATACCTTTATGGTGCATTAATGCATTTCTTCCATCATTCTTTTAACGTTTTGCTTTGTCAGCCGTGAAGCACTTTGTAACGTTGCTTTTGGAAAGTGCTGAATAAAGACAGTGTAAAATGTCCTTGTTTGAAAAAAAAATCATTACAAGATGTTCATCATTCAAGGGATATTATTCCGTCAACCTGGGCCTCATATTGTCTACTACTATCCACTCAAATTCCCTTCAAATCCACCATAATTTGTTTAAAATTTTGAGCTACCAATCATTTTGTTTAGAACAGGTGCAACTTTTTTTTCCCCCAAATGGTGGAAGGAAGGCTTCGTGATAGTTTCGTATGCCTTTTCTCCAGTTCTTTGACCGTCTAAGGTTGTTTGGGATGCCAGCCAAGCACCAGCCAGACTTTATCTACCTGCGCCACGTACCTCTGAGGAAGGTGCACCTCTTCACCATCATCCAGCTCAGCTGTTTGGTCCTGCTCTGGGCTATCAAGACGTCCAGGGCTGCCATTGTCTTTCCCATGATGGTGAGAAAACAGTGGTCATTCTTGGGATCTTTTGGCACAGTTTCACAATATCTGGATAAAATCCAGCCTTAATGGGCGTCCAGGTGGCGTGGCAGTCTATTCCGTTGCCTACCAACACGGGGATCACCGCTTCAAATCCCCGTGTTACCTCCGGCTTGGTCAGGCGTCCCTACAGATACAATTGGCCATGTCTGCAGGTGGGAAGACGGATGTGGGTATGTGTCCTGGTTTCTGTACTAGTGCCTCCTCTGGTCGGTCGGGGCGCCTGTTCGGTGGGAGGGGGAACTGGGGGGAATAGCTTGATCCTCCCATGTGCACCCCTGGTGAAACGCCTCACTGTCAGGTGAAAGGAAGCGGCTGGCGACTCCACATGTATGGAAGGAGGCATGTGGTAGTCTGCAGCCCTCCCTGGATCAGTAGAGGGGGTGGAACAGTGACCGGGATGGCTCAGAAGAGTGGGATAATTGGCCGGATACAATTGAGGGGGGACCACAAAAAAAAATCCAGCCTTAATCTACCAAAAAAAAAAAGAAAAGTATGTTCTTCTAACTTATTAGCATTTCAAAAACAAACCTTTTGTGTCTGTGTAGAACAACAGCCATTAATTAGGATTATGGTCACATCCATATTTTCCCAAAGATTCTTTTTAACCCCAAAATGTTAAAACATTGTGAGTCGTGTTGGCTTTTTTCTGATAGGAGGTGTCCGTTCCACCAGCTCTCCTGGATTGTAGGGATAAATGACTGGCAAGGGCTATCTGGGGTGGCACGGTGGAGCAGTGTGGTTAGCATGGGCGCCTCACAGCAAGAAGGTCCTGGGTTCGAGCCCTGGGGTAGTCCAACCTTGGGGGTCGTCCTCTGTGTGGAGTTTGCATGTTCTCCCCGTGTTTGTGTGGGTTTCCTCCCACAGTCCAAAGACATGTAGGTCAGGTGAATCAGCCATACTAAATTTTGCCTAGGTGTGTGTGTGTGTGTGTGTGTGTGTGTGTGTGTGTTGGCTCTGTGATGGCCTGGTGCCCTGTCCAGGGTTTCTCCCTGCCTGCCGCCCAATAACTACAGGGATAGGCTCCAGCATCCCCGCGACCCTGAGAGCAGGATAAGCGGTCTGGATAATGGATGGATGTTAAAACGTGATAAATTTGGAGTTAGTCGAAGTGGCACAGCGACAACTCAATCCAATCCAAACATTTTGGCAAGGAAGGCCTCTTTAATTGGAAGGTTGAATGGCTTCTTTTAACCATATGGTTCATGGGAAAAGATTAAAAGTGCTTTATCGTCTTTGTGTTCTCGCAACAAAAAAAGTCAAGTTGATAAACGATAGAAGAAAAAATAGATTTCCCTTTCAGCTATTAACCGTCTGAATATTCGTACAACTACTATACATGTTATTGAGATGGCGCACAGAAACAGTAGTTTAGTATCTTATGTGTAGGCTATATGACTGTTTATTGGGCTGTGCATGATGGTGCAGGTGCAGATGAGCTGTTTGAATCTTGCAGGTGTTGGCTCTGGTTTTCATCAGAAAGCTGATGGACTGTATCTTTACCAAGAGAGAGCTGAGCTGGCTGGATGACCTAATGCCAGAGAGCAAGAAAAAGAAACTTGAGGATGCTGATGAAGAGGTACATTTCTCTCATATTGTGTGACCTTTAGTTCAGCTGCAGACGTGGTTGCTACTGCCTCTAGATGCACACTGACAACTTGTAAACCTGTGAGGTGTAGATATTGTTCCACATGTAGTAACATTTGGGTGGTGCAGTGGTTAGCATGGTCACCACACAGCAAGAAGGTCCTGGGTTCGAGCCCCAGGGTAGTCCAACCTTGAGGGGGTCGTCTTGGGTCCTCCTCTGTGTGGAGTTTGCTTGTTCTCCCCGTGTCTGTGTGGGTTTCCTCCCACAGTGCAAAGACATGTAGGTCAGGTGAATCGGCTGTACTAAATTGTCCCTAGGTGTGAGTGTGTGTGTATGTGTGTGTGTGTGTGTGCCCCCTGTGATGGCCCGGCGGCCTGTCCAGGGTGTCTCCCCGCCTGCCGCCCAATGACTGCTGAGATAGGCTCCAGCATCTCCGCGACCCTGAGAGCAGGATAAGTGGTTTGGATAATGGATGGATGGATGCATAGTAACATTTCCAGCCTGTAAATATCATAAAGTTCTTTCATTTAAAAAAAAAAAAGCACAAGTCTATTTGGCTAATGATATGACCGGCTACCAAAACCACAAACTAGATGTTTAGATTTGGTTCACCAAGAATCTAAAAATATATACGTTAGCATACTTTTGGGTGAGAGTGAAACAGGAAGACAGTGTGCACTTTACATGCATGCTTAGCCTCGCCACCCACTTTGTATCCCCATCTGCTATTTACAGCAGCATGCATTTCATCTACTTTTGGCTAATGTTCCCATCGGCTTAAACTGTGTTTCACTCATTCATCAGGAGGAAGAACAGAGTATTTTGGCGGAAGATGAACAAGTAGTGCAAGTGCCACTACAGGGCTACGAGTAAGTTAATAATCACTCTATTTTACCATGTCTGGCGGTTAACACTGTCGTCTCACAGCAAGAAGGGTGCTGGGTTCGAACCCTGGGGTTATCCAACCTTGGGGGTCATCCCAGCTCCTTTCTGTGTGGAGTTTGCATGTTCTCCCCGTGTCTGTGGTGGGATTTCTCCGGGTGCTCCGGTTTCCCCCACCATCAGAAAGATGTGCATGTTAGGGTTAATGCTGCTGTCTGTGTCCCTGGCCGAGGCATGGCAAGACCAACTGGAGTTGGTCCCTGGGCGCAGCACGGCGGCTTCCCACTGCTCCTCGCTATACAGCTAGGATGGGTTAAATGCAGAGAAAGAATTTCCCCACGGGGATTAATAAAGTAGTAAAAAAATAAAAGAAAAAAGTCTTATGTCAGTTTTACATGCATAACATGCTACATGAATGTGAACTGTACACAGTGCATGTGCACAGTTCACATTCTATAGCTACAAAGTGCAAACCCTGTCTCTTTGGTTGCATAAAGAAAGAAGTTGTTATCGGCCTGTTTAATTTTGTTATGGCTGGGTTTTTTGTTTTTGTTTTACAGAGGGGTTACACCCATTATCAACATCACAGATGAAATGTCCAAGGGTTCTTTTGGGAATACATGGAATGTCAACAACTGAGACAGCTCCAGAAATAAACAGGACCCTTTGAAGTTATGGTAGGAATTTATCCAGTCGCACTACGTTGAACATTACATACACAACTCATTACCCTACACCTACTGAAAACCCCTCCACAGTCTAACTCTTTCTCAGTATGTGGTTTATTCACGAATCAAACTGCAAAATCCTGCCTCTGGGTGTCCACAAACAGGGACGCATGGCGAGCAAGGATGAAATCAAAGAAAAGGACTTAACAAGTTAACAAGACGCAGCCTCCAGACGTAGTACTCCACCACCTCCCGTGTGCTGAGAGATGTGCATCAGCAACTTGCATGAGGTCTTGACCTGCCGTCATATTCATCACCGTTATCTTCAGTAACACCTTCCCGACTGGAAAATGAAAAAATACTGGCTTCCCACCTTAAGAACCACAGCGCAATGATGTGAGGCAAACGGCAGAAGAAGAAGAAGAAGAAGAAGATGGGGGACAGGATGGAGAGGGTCATTTGGACAGGGTAGTCTTTGGTGTCGTCCTTTCCACCATGTTCTTAAATCTGTGTTACGTACTGAAATGTAGAACTGTTGTCCACTAACTCTGTGTTTTAGATGAAATAGCCATATTTATTTGATGTGTCCAAAATATTTTGCCTCTTTATCAACTGATAAAACCTACAGTACTTTTTTTTTTTTACTTTCTTGTGTTTCTAATGTTCTATTATACAAGCACAATAATGGAAAGCAGAATTTCTCTGAATGTGTTATTAAAGGAATGTTGATTTTACTTCCCCTCATGCATAGAAATAATTTTCAAGCTATTTTTGTTTTTAAATCTGTACGTATTTTGTTTATATTTGTATTTGCAAAAGTCATTATGTCAGTACCTATGCTGGCACCTACTTGCACTCAAACACGTCTGCTTGAATATTAAGGCTTCTCAACACTGCTGGTAACAACCGGGGAATTGTTGTGTTGATCCATAGCCGCCGGCACACCAAGGTTGCTCAAGCTCACCAGAAAACCTTCATGTTTGAATATATTATGGAAATGAATCATTGCATTCAATTTCATATTTTCAATTTAATCGTTCAAATTGGGTAAGCATAGATAACTTTATTTTTGGAAAATCTGATGTAGTATGAGAAGAATTTCACATATTATGAAGTCAACTAAATGCTTGCTACTACTACTACTACTACTGCTACTTCTGGCTGCTCCCGTTAGGGGGCGCCACAGCAGATCATCCATTTCCATCTCTTCCTGTCCTCTGCATCTTCCTCTGTCACACCAGCCACCTGCAGGTCCTCCCTCACCACATCCATAAACCTCCTCTTTGGCCTTCCTCTTCTCCTCTTCCCTGGCAGCTCCATATTCAGCATCCTTCTCCCAGTATACCCAGCATCTCTCCTCCACACATGTCCAAACCATCTCCATCTTGCCTCTCTTGCTTTGTCTCCAAACCGTCCAACCTGAGCTGTCCCTCTAATACAGTGTTTCCCAACCCAGTCCTTTGCAATCCTGAATAAGTACCTGTTTGTAGTTATTCAACCACTCCGCAATGAATTATGTCAGATGTTGCACACCTTGCATAATTAAGTGCCGTGAGATGATTGGTTGAGTAAGTACAAGCAGGGCTACCTATGCAGGGTTACAATGAAAATCTGCAGGATAGGTGTTCCTTGAAGACTGGGTTGGGAAATGCTGCTCTAATACACTCGTTCCTAATCCTGTCCTTCTTCGTCACCCCCAATGAAAATCTTATCTTCACCTCTGCCACCTCCAGCTCCGCCTCCTGTCTTTTCATCAGCACCACTGTCTCCAAACCATACAACATAGCTGGTCTCACAACCATCTTGTAAACCTTCCCTTTAACTCTTGCTGGTACCCTTATGTCACACATCACTCCTGACACTCTTCTCCACCCACTCCACCCTGCCTGCACTCTCTTCTCCACCCACTCCACCCTGCCTGCACTCTCTTTTCCACCCACTCCACCCTGCCTGCACTCTCTTCTCCACCCACTCCACCCTGCCTGCACTCTCTTCTCCACCCACTCCACCCTGCCTGCACTCTCTTCTCCACCCACTCCACCCTGCCTGCACTCTCTTCTCCACCTCTCTTCTGCACTCCCCGTTACTTTGGACAGTTGACCCCAAGTAATTTAAACTCAGCCACCTTCGTCACCTCCGCTCCTTTCATCCTCACCATTCCACGGTCCTCCCTCTCATTCATGCATACTGACTTTCATACCTCTTCTCTCCAGCGCACACCTCCACCGCTCCAGGCTCCCCCCCCACCTGCTCGTATTGCACTAAATGCTTGCACTGCCTATTATTTTTGAGAATCGACTATTTCAAACATTTTGCATCCTAGTTGTATAATGTAATTATTTCATTTAATAATTAAATGATTTTAGGTATGCTAGAACACAAACTCAATACCAATACATACAAAAGGGCAACATACATACTTTGAAACCAAATAAATAGCACTTTTACTAGAATGTCAGAGAAGGTTATATTTATATAAGTCATTCAGCTGTGTTCATTTTCTAGAGTAAAACGTACGAGTAATTTACAAAAATCATATTTGCCTCAGCTTCTGAGATATCTGTTTTGTAGCTTAACTTCAGTGCATCGCGTGTGCATTTAAAGTGTTGTCGTCTCGTGCAATGTTTAGTGTTGCAATACACATTAGGAGGCTCCAGTATGAAGACATTTAGCCGCATTAAACACGACTTGTTTCTCTTACTGTCACTAGTATGTTGGTGTGAACCCCACCCCGAAGCCCCTTTAAAATGCTGTTTCATCATCTATGTACCTCTTGTTAACGTGTATGTTCCTTAATAAATGTCTGTAGGCGGGCTTGTTGTGTCCCTTGTCCCTGTTACCCCTACAGCCGCGAGCAGCACGTGTTGCCCCCCCCCCCCACATTTAATGACGACTTGTTATTAAATGTGGGTCATCAGCTTTTATCATCTTCTTATCAAACACGAACAGCAACAGCTAACACTTAAGCCAAATCTGCCGCCGGTCTGTGACACTGCTTCCGCCGAACACCGGAAGTATTGCCCATAATAGTTTCCCCAGAGACCCCCTCCCCCCAAGGAAATTTGAAAAGGGAAAAAAAAGATGACGTTTTACGGTGCCAGAGTTTCTGTTATATGCGGCATATTAAATTCGCCTAGTAATTTAAGTCTTGATAGCTTTTTTGTTTTTAACATTAAATAAGGTGGTGCTATATTGTTTAAATTCATTAATAAAGTGCAGGGATTTTGGCTTAGTTCCTGACCTTTTGTTCTTATGGATATGGAATTTTCCAAAAACCTCATCATGTTGTATGATATACAGCATGTTATTTATATCTTATCGTTACTAAAACAGCATTACGTCAAACATATCTATTTCAACATCCGTGTTGAGTCTCTTTTGTAGAACGTTTCTAGAAGAGTCCATCCACGGGGGGGGGAGTTCTAGAAGAGTCAATTCGAGGGGGGGATTTCTAGAAGAGTCCATCCACGGGGGGCGTTCTAGAAGAGTCAATTCGGGGGGGGTTCTAGAAGAGTCAGCCGCGGGGGGGGCGTTCTAGAATAGTCATTTCGGGGGGCTGTACTAGAAGAGTTCATCCACGGGGGGGGCGTTCTAGAAGAGTGTATCACGGGGGTTCTAGAAGAGTCATCCACGGGGGGTCTAGAAGAGTCAATTCTGGGGGGGTGTTCTAGAAGAGTCCGTCCACGGGGGGTGGACGTTCTAGAAGAGTGTATCCACGGGGGGGAGTTCTAGAAGAGTCCATTCACGGGGGAAATCAGACCCCTTACTGCGTGACGTAAAAGCTGCGTTGTCAACCAGATGCGCGCGCAGAACTTGTGGCAAAACATGGCGGAGAAACAGCGCGCGCACCTCTGAAACTCACAGGGGAAAGCGTATAAAAGTTAAACGGAGGCAGGTTAGGAATGTGTGAAAATGGACATCTCAGAATATGCCGAAGGTCGCAGCAAGGAAGGCAGAAAGCCTTCCGGGTGGAAAGGCTGAGTCCCGGAGCAGAACCTCCCGGTCCGTTCTGCTGCTGACCCACGAACTGTTATTTAACTTTATACAGCAACGCCTCGCTTTCACCCACTTTCTGCCCCCTTACAGCAGGCCCTCCCCGCCAGCCATCGGCTCACAGCGCCACCCAGTGGCGATGCCCACAAACATCACACACGCCAAGTATATTTACGAAAGAATCAATTGCCGCGCGGTGGCGGCTGGGGCTAAAAAAAAGTTTTTTTTGGGGGGGGGGGCAGTTTAGAAGGACCATGTAGCCTATAGAGTTTATCAGGGTTCGTTGACGGTGGATGATTGACAGTGGACACGAGTGTTGTGTTCTATGCATACGCCAGTAGGTGGCCCAATGTTATGAATGCCCTGTTGCGTGTAACGTAAGTCAGAGAAGAGAAGAGAAGAAGAAACGATCGCTCATCATTGCGACTGCGCTCCGTGCGTCACTTGCTTATACTTACTTACGTACACACACACTGCTTACACAACACGCATCCGAGCAACGACGAGGCGTGGTGCTGGGTGTGAACATGGTTGACAGCCACGAGAATTGTCCAATCACATTAGATCAAAACACATTAAAACAATACCAATTCACTGCCAATAAAAGTGGGAGTGTCTGGGGCAGCACAGAACTGCGCCCCCAGGAAAACCCGAAGAAACCAATCAGACAGCAGCCTCAGGTCACCTGCTCGCCACAAGTTTGAGGGTTTACATAAGGTATCGTTTGGCCGGCGCCCCTCACCCAGGAAGTACATGTATTCAGACAGGAAGTGCATGTATTCAGACAGAAAGTATATGTATTCAGACAGGAAGTATATGTATTCAGACAGGAAGTGCATGTATTCAGACAGGAAGTATATGTATTCAGACGGGAGGTATATGTATTCAGACAGGAAGTATATGTATTCAGACAGGAAGTGCATGTATTCAGACAGGAAGTACATGTATTCAGACAGAAACCAACCAAACACCATTTGAACCGATATTTAATGCTGCTGACAGGCGCTCACAGACTGACAACACTCGTATTTCATCATTATTTGCATTATACCACTAACTTATATTTAACTTGTTTAAGTAGATTTTCATCTCTTGATATTTGAAGGGGGCGGTGCCCCAGCGCCCTCTACTGGCCAGCAGCCTCTCTTTAGAAGCCTACGATTAGGCTAGTTTGTTGGTGGACATGTCCAAGACTGCTCTTACCATCCGTTGTCGAAGGAAAACGAGTTTTGCGTCATCAGATCAAAGGTAAGCCCCCGTAGTTTACTCTTCTGGACGGTGGGATTGTTTGTAGGGTCATGAGGCTGGAATAGCGGCACGCTGGTGGACGAGTGGTCAAACTTGAGGAAGGCACCAACAACTCAGCCGGTGCTTTGGCCGCTGCTGTACTAGGGCAGTATCACATTTAGCGCTGTGTGTCCAGTCACGACACTTTATTTGTGTGAGACACGGACACACACCAGATAGGACACGTCCTCCTCAGATCTCCGCGTCGGACGTTTGCTCTTCTGACCCCGTCCTCCGGTCGACCCGGCGGACCGCACGGGGATCCACGCCTGCCTGCTTCCTTTTTCCATTGGAGTTTTCCCTCTCGGCATGCCATAGAAATGCAGATGCGCGGTTTTACCGTCTTTACGGTTTGTACAACCGACGGCACAACAACTGGGAGGCGTTTCGTTTCGTTTCGGATCAGTTTCTCCGTGATGACCTCTTCGACACGAACGCACACGGTAACAAACGGAGTGTTAATTTAACTCCGAGAGTGTACAAATGGATCCTTTTGTACTCTCTCGGAGTTAAATTAACGCTCAGGAAGTTAAATTAACGCTCAGGAAGTTAAATTAACACTCAGGAAGTTAAATTAACGCTCAGGATTTCACTGTGTAGTAACGTTTACAAACACAACACTCGTGCCTGCTGTGCTGGAGACCGCAGTCCTGGTGCCTGTGCTGCTGGTGCCTGCTGTGCTGGAGACCGCAGTCCTGGTGCCTGTGCTGCTGGTGCCTGCTGTGCTGGAGGCCGCAGTACTGGTGCCTGCTGTGCTGGTGCCTGCTGTGCTGGAGGCCGTAGTACTGGTGCCTGCTGTGCTGGTGCCTGCTGTGCTGGAGGCCGCAGTACTGGTGCCTGCTGTGCTAGTGCCTGCTGTGCTGGAGGCCGTAGTACTGGTGCCTGCTGTGCTGGTGCCTGTGCTGCTGGTGCCTGTTGTGCTGGAGACCGCAGTCCTGGTGCCTGTGCTGCTGGTGCCTGCTGTGCTGGAGGCCGCAGTACTGGTGCCTGCTGTGCTGGTGCCTGCTGTGCTGGAGGCCGCAGTCCTGGTGCCTGTGCTGCTGGTGCCTGCTGTGCTGGAGGCTGCAGTCCTGGTACCTGTGCTGCTTGTGCCTGCTGTGCTGGAGGCCGTAGTACTGGTGCCTGTGCTGCTGGTGCCTGCTGTGCTGGAGGCCGCAGTACTGGTGCCTGCTGTGCTGGTGCCTGCTGTGCTGGAGGCCGCAGTACTGATGCCTGTGCTGCTGGTGCCTGCTGTGCTGCTGGTGCCTGCTGTGCTGGAGGCTGCAGTCCTGGTGCCTGTGCTGCTGGTGCCTGTGCTGCTGTGCTGGAGGCTGCAGTCCTGGTGCCTGTGCTGCTAGTACCTGTGCTGCTGTGCTGGAGACCACAGTCTTGGTGCCTGTGCTGCTGGTGCCTGCTGTGCTGGAGACCACAGTCCTGGTGCCTGTGCTGCTGGTGCCTGCTGTGCTGGAGGCCGCAGTCCTGATGCCTGTGCTGCTGTGCTGGAGGCCGCAGTCCTGGTGCCTGTGCTGCTAGTACCTGTGCTGCTGGTGCCTGCTGTGCTGGAGGCCGCAGTCCTGGTGCCTGTGCTGCTGGTGCCTGCTGTGCTGGAGGCCGCAGTACTGTTGCCTGCTGTGCTGGTGCCTGCTGTGCTGGAGGCCGCAGTCCTGGTGCCTGTGCTGCTGGTGCCTGCTGTGCTGGAGGCTGCAGTCCTGGTACCTGTGCTGCTGGTGCCTTCTGTGCTGGAGGCCGCAGTCCTGGTGCCTGTGCTGCTAGTACCTGTGCTGCTGGTGCCTGCTGTGCTGGAGGCCGCAGTCCTGGTGCCTGTGCTGCTGGTGCCTGCTGTGCTGGAGGCCGCAGTACTGTTGCCTGCTGTGCTGGTGCCTGCTGTGCTGGAGGCCGCAGTCCTGGTGCCTGTGCTGCTGGTGCCTGCTGTGCTGGAGGCTGCAGTCCTGGTACCTGTGCTGCTGGTGCCTTCTGTGCTGGAGGCCGTAGTACTGGTGCCTGTGCTGCTGGTGCCTGCTGTGCTGGAGGCCGCAGTACTGGTGCCTGCTGTGCTGGTGCCTGCTGTGCTGGAGGCCGCAGTACTGATGCCTGTGCTGCTGGTGCCTGCTGTGCTGCTGGTACCTGCTGTGCTGGAGGCTGCAGTCCTGGTGCCTGTGCTGCTGGTGCCTGTGCTGCTGTGCTGGAGGCCGCAGTCCTGGTGCCTGTGCTGCTAGTACCTGTGCTGCTGTGCTGGAGACCACAGTCTTGGTGCCTGTGCTGCTGGTGCCTGCTGTGCTGGAGACCACAGTCCTGGTGCCTGTGCTGCTGGTGCCTGCTGTGCTGGAGGCCGCAGTCCTGATGCCTGTGCTGCTGGTGCCTGTGCTGCTGGTGCCTGCTGAGCTGGAGGCCGCAGTACTGATGCCTGTGCTGCTGTGCTGGAGGCCGCAGTCCTGGTGCCTGTGCTGCTAGTACCTGTGCTGCTGGTGCCTGCTGTGCTGGAGGCCGCAGTCCTGGTGCCTGTGCTGCTAGTACCTGTGCTGCTGGTGCCTGCTGTGCTGGAGGCTGCAGTACTGGTACGTGTGCTGCTGATGCCTGCTGTGCTGGAGACTGCAGTCCTGGTGCCTGTGCTGCTGGTGCCTGCTGTGCTGGAGGCTGCAGTACTGGTGCCTGCTGTGCTGGTGCCTGCTGTGCTGGAGGCCGCAGTCCTGGTGCCTGTGCTGCTGGTGCCTGCTGTGCTGGAGGCCGCAGTACTGGTGCCTGCTTTGCTGGTGCCTGCTGTGCTGGAGGCTGCAGTACTGGTGCCTGTGCTGCTGGTGCCTGCTGTGCTGGAGGCCGTAGTCCTGGTGCCTGTGCTGCTGGTGCCTGTGCTGCTGGTGCCTGTGCTGCTGGTGCCTGCTGTGCTGGAGGCTGCAGTCCTGGTGCCTGTGCTGCTGGTGCCTGCTGTGCTGGAGGCCGCAGTACTGATGCCTGCTGTGCTGGTGCCTGCTGTGCTGGAGGCCGCAGTACTGATGCCTGCTGTGCTGGTGCCTGCTGTGCTGGAGGCTGCAGTCCTGGTACCTGTGCTGCTGGTGCCTGCTGTGCTGGAGGCCGCAGTACTGATGCCTGTGCTGCTGGTGCCTGCTGTGCTGGAGGCCGCAGTACTGATGCCTGTGCTGCTGGTGCCTGCTGTGCTGCTGGTGCCTGCTGTGCTGGAGGCCGCAGTCCTGGTACCTGTGCTGCTGGTGCCTGCTGTACTGGAGGCCGCAGTACTGATGCCTGTGCTGCTGGTGCCTGCTGTGCTGCTGGTGCCTGCTGTGCTGGAGGCTGCAGTCCTGGTGCCTGAGCTGCTGGTGCCTGTGCTGCTGTGCTGGAGGCCGCAGTCCTGGTGCCTGTGCTGCTGGTGCCTGCTGTGCTGGAGGCCGCAGTCCTGGTGCCTGTGCTGCTAGTACCTGTGCTGCTGTGCTGGAGACCACAGTCTTGGTGCCTGTGCTGCTGGTGCCTGCTGTGCTGGAGACCACAGTCCTGGTGCCTGTGCTGCTGGTGCCTGCTGTGCTGGAGGCCGCAGTCCTGATGCCTGTGCTGCTGGTGCCTGTGCTGCTGGTGCCTGCTGAGCTGGAGGCCGCAGTACTGATGCCTGTGCTGCTGTGCTGGAGGCCGCAGTCCTGGTGCCTGTGCTGCTAGTACCTGTGCTGCTGGTGCCTGCTTTGCTGGAGGCTGCAGTCCTGGTGCCTGTGCTGCTGTGCTGGAGACCACAGTCCTGGTGCCTGTGCTGCTGGTGTCTGCCGTGGCAGTGCCCACGGCTCTGTATTTGCTGCCTGCTGAGCTCTGTCAGTGGTTTTACTTGGTTCATAAATGTCAGCATTTATGCCGTCTTTATTAACTGGGTACATACCAGTTCCTCTAAACCCATTTTGGGCAATCTCCACAGTAGCAGCCTTTTTCCATTGCTTGGGAAAACAGAGTGAAGAATTCTGACTTTCTCAATTTCCAACCTCCTGTTTCCCAAGTAAATATCCTCCCCTCTTGTTCCAGCTGTTTTTTATACTTTTAAAGAGGGACTTCTCTGCAGGCTGTAGGAAGTGCGTTGTGTGTGCTGGGTAACACATGACATGCACATTATTCTTTCATTAAATTCAGAAAGTCAGTGTTGTACACATGGGTACTGTATTCATCCAGAAGAAGCAAATGTGGCCTTTGGGACTTGTTTTGGCAGGTTTTCCCACAAATTGCCTCCCGCAGTCCGGGATCAGTTCACTGTTAATTCACCCATTGCCTGAAACACTCACAAGAGTGTTTGGTGATTCCTGGTAGAGCCATTCGGCTTTCAATTCAATTCAATTCAATTCAATTCAATTTATTGTCATTAAAAACAATGTGCAGGCACATGTTAAAAATGAAATGAGGGCTGTGGCTTCACCAAACAGTGCAAGACAGACACAGACAAACACAGTATAAGATATACACACATGAAGACCAAAGGCTAAAAATAAGTTATAAAAGAGCTGGAGTACAAAATATTTAGATATATCTACAGACATTCAGTGGGTAGCCAGGTTCAGGTGGGCAACAGCTTGGGGAAATAAGCTGTTTTTTTCTGGTAGTGGCTCTGAGGCTCCTGTAGCACCTCCCAGAGAGCAGAGGGAGAACAGTCCATGGTTGGGGTGGGTGGGATCTCTGCTGATGCTCAGACCCCTTCGAAGGCGGCATTTGTGATAAATGTCTTTTATGGCCGGGGGCTGGGTACCGGTGACATGCTGGGCCTTCTTGACGACCCGCTGCAGAGCTTTCTGGTCTACTGAGGTACAGTTGCCGTACCACACTGAGATGCAGCTGGTCAGGATGCTCTCTATGGTGCAGTGGTAGAAGTTGGTGAGAATTTTGGGGGGTAGACGGGCGCTCCTCAGCCTCCTCAGGAAATGCAGGCGTTGTTGGGCCTTTTTTACAAGGGCCTGGGTGTTTAATGTCCAGGAAAGGTCCTCGCTGATGTGGACTCCAAGGAATTTAAAGCTGGAAACACGCAACACTTCCACCCCATTGATGTGTATGGGGGAGTGGCTGCAGCTTCTAGACCTCCTGAAGTCCACAATCAGCTCCTTTGTCTTCTGCACATTGAGAACAAGATTGTTGGTAGTACACCATGATGTGGGGTGCTGAATCTCGTCCCTGTAGGCCATCTCGTCATTGTTGGTGATATGGCCAATGACTGTGGTGTCATCTGCAAACTTAACTATAACATTTGAAGGGTGAGTTGGCAGGCAGTCGTAGGTAAAGAGGGAGAAAAGGAGGGGGCTCAGAACACAGCCTTGAGGGGCACCTGTGCTGAGGGTCAGGGTGGAGGAGGTGTGGTCACCTAACCTAACAGACTGAGGTCTGTTGGTCAGGAAGTCCAGGATCCAGTTACAGAGGGAGGGGTTGAGGCCGAGGGAGAGGAGTTTGGTGGTTAGTTTGGCGGGGATGATGGTGTTGAAGGCAGAGCTGTAATCTATAAACAGCATCCGGATGTATGTGTTGTTAAGTTCAAGGTGGGTCAGAGCAATGTGTAGGGCAGTGGCAATGGCATCCTCAGTAGACCCTTTGGGACAGTAGGCGAACTGATGTGGGTCGAATGTGGGGGGGATAATGTTTTTGATGTGAGCCAGAACCAGTCTTTCAAAGCACTTCACGGCAATGGGGGTGAGTGCTATGGGTCGGTAGTCATTCAGACATGTGGATGTTGGTTTCTTGGAGACAGGAATGATAGAGGTGGTCTTAAAGCATGCCGGGACTTTAGATTGGGACAGTGAGAGGTTAAATACAGGTGTGAAGACTTCAGCCAGCTGGTTGGCACATTCCTGGAGGACCCGACCCGGTATGCCGTCCGGTCCGGCAGCCTTCACTCTGCCCAGTGATTCTCTGACCTCTGCGACTGATAGAGTGAGCACCTGGTTTTCTGGGTGGCTGGGGATTTTTGTGGCTGGGTCAGTATTGTCCTTGTCGAAGTGGGCATAGAAATGATTTAGCTTGTCTGGCAGGGAGGCATCATGGACAGTGGGGCCACGATTAGAGCTTTGTAGTCTGTGATAGACTGAATGCCTTGCCACATTCGCCGGGGATCAAGTGGTTGGCTTTAAAAATCCCAAGCAGAGACATGTCGTCTTCCACTGCATGTCAGCCGGTAGGCGCTGGAGTTGTTTGTCCTTTCTCACCAGCCGTATCTCATAGCAGGTGCTCCCTACTTCTGCCACAACTCTTGGGGGCACAAAGTGGCCCTGCAGACCTGTTTCATCACAGTTCTACAAATGTGACGGGAGAGCTTTCATTCCCGCTTCTGTTAAGATTTCCTCGTAGCCATCAAACCACTTCTCAACCACAGTTTGATTTAACCCAGCTGCCCGGGCAGCGGAAGGGGCTTCTGGTTTTCTCATACTAAAATCTGGACGCCGTCTTAGGAAATGATTGAACCGGTACAGCCCAGCCTTCTTAGCTGCCTCGCAAAATCCAGTCAGATTGTTTTTTCTTTTCTGCGTGCTGATCAGAATCAACTTCATTGGCCAAGTGTGCCGATGCACACGAGGAACATGACTCTGGTACACAGCAGGTCTAGCACTTGCAGACATCACTCGCACACACAAGAAAGAGAAAAAAAGAGAAAGCAGCGACAGACAAAGAGAAAAGACAGAAGAAATAAATGGAACAACAACAGGACATGGGAGGCAAGCATGTATGCACAACAGGTGCTATGTTGCTACTGTACAGAGTTTTGTTATGGGTGTGTAATCTACAACCTATGCCCACATGTTGTACCATATTGCTTATCTACTCAGGATGAGGGTTTTGATAGTCGGAACGTGCATTGTGTCATTTGATCTGTTTTCGTTGTTACTTGAATGTTGACCTATTATGCTCATTATTCAGTGATTTCAATGGTTAAAGACTTACGGCACGGTGGCGCAGTGGTTAGCTCGGTCGCCTCACAGCAGGAAGGTCCTGGGTTCGAGCCCCGGGGTAGTCCAACCTTGGGGGTCATCCCGGGTCGTCCTCTGTGTGGAGTTTGCATGTTCTCCCCGTGTCTGTGTGGGTTTCCTCCGGGGGCTCCGGTTTCCTCCCACAGTCCAAACACATGTAGGTCAGGTGACTCGCCGTACTAAATTGTCCCCAAGTGTGAATGTGTGTGTGTGATGGCCTGGCGGCCTGTCCAGCGTGTCTCCCTGCCTGCCGCCCAGTGACTGCTGGGATGGGCTTCAGCATCCCTGCGACCCTGAGAGCAGGGTAAGCGGTTCGGAAAATGGATGGATGGATGGATGGATGGATGGATGGATGGATGGATGGATGGATGGATGCTTATACACTATATTGCCCATACTATACCATATTCCATACCACAACTCCACAATCTATCATGCCCATATACAATACTATATACTCCTACTATATATTACACTGTATCATCTTATATACCAGAAGTATACAGTATGTATTCGCCTACCATCCACCTCAGAACTACATACACCTACGTTACAACCACGACGATAACAGCACTCGTTTATAACCAGTGTATGGCAGTTGAATGTGTATTTGCAATTGTACATTTGTATTACACAAAAATGTATATTGCACATGGTAGATATGTAGGTGAGACATCTTGACCAAACAGGGCTGTTTAGAGAAGTGTCTATTCCTGTTCAGTCTTCATAAGAGAGATGGCCTGTGGGAAAAAACTGTTCCTGTGTCTGGTTGTTTTGGTGCCCATTGTTCTGTAGTGGGGTGGTGCAGTGGCTAGCCCGGTTGCCTCACAGCAAGAAGGTCCTGGGTTCAAACCCCACATTGTCCAACCTTGGGGGTCGTCCCGGGTCGTCCTCTGTGTGGAGTTTGCCTGTTCTCCCCGTGTCTGCGTGGGTTTCCTCCGGGGGCTCCGGTTTCCTCCCACAGTCCAAAGACACGTGGGTCAGGTGAATCGGCTGTACTAAATTGTCCCTAGGTGTGTGTCGGCCCTGTGATGGCCTGGCGGCCTGTCCAGGGTGTCTCCCCGCCTGCTGCCCAGTGACTGCTGGGATGGGCTCCAGCGACCCTGAGAGCAGGATAAGCGGATTGGATGATGGATGGATGGATGTTCTGTAGTGCTTGCCAGAGGGTTGGAGTTCAAACAGACTGTGTCCTGGGTGTGTGTGCGGGGGGGGGGGGGTCTGTGCTGATTCTGCCTGCCCGTTTTCAGGGTCTAGAGGTGTATAAGTCCTGCAGGGTGGGTAGGGAGCACCAGTGATGTTTTTCTGCTGTCCTTACTGCTGGCTACAGTCTGTTCCTGTCCCGTTTTGGTGCCGCTCGAACCAGACCGGGAGGGATGTGCACAGGGCGGATGCGGTGGCTGGGGTGTAGAACTGGCTCAGCAGCTCCTGGGGCAGACCAGACTTCCTCAGTTGCCATAGAAAGAACATCCTCTGCTGGGCCTCCTTGAGGATGGAGTTGATGTCGGTCTCCCACTTGAGGTGTCTGGAAATGGTAGTCCCCAGAAAGCTGAAGGTCTCCACGGTGGACACGGGGCTGTCGGATACTGCGAGGGGGAGCAGTGCTGAGGGCTGTGGCCTAAAGTCCACCGTCATCTCCACAGTCTGGAGCATGTTCAGCTCCAACTTGTTCATCCTGATGTGCTAGGGCCTGCGTTTCTTTTTCCTTTTGGTAACGCTTCACAAGAACTACACAAATGAAGTATTAGTTAAGTATTAGTAACTACTGAGTTCATCATTTGTGAAGCAAGACATGCACCGATGGTTAGTGAGTGTTAATAGATGTTTATAGATACTTATTAATACTGCAGTTCATGATTAAGTCAGGTAGTACTAGTTGTTAGGCAAGTATTGTGTATGAGCTCATCTAAAGTGAGGACTATCTGTGTCTTACAAAGCATTTACACGTGAGACTGAAAGACCAGCAGCACCTCGAGACTCACAAAAGAAGTGTAAGTACATGATTAACACACTATTTACATGTACATTTGTGCATGAATTAATCATGCATTGCAGTATTAATAAATATTTATAAAACATCTATTAACACTAACCATTGTCTTGCCTTACAAATGATGAACTCAGTAGTTACTAATACCTAACTAATGCTTCATTTGTGTACTTATTAGAAAGTGTTACCAAGATTACATTTGATGTACATGCACCTCCTGTAAATGTGCATTACTATGCAAGTGTGTACATTTCAATGGGCCCTTTCTATACCTCCTGGCATGCTTTTAAAAGCACACGCACAACAACATGCACAGCAACAACTAACAAAAACAAATTACAATTCGGTAACCCAGACATGCGTCGCATCACTGCATCCTTTACGTACACTCAAGTCTTTCTGAACACGGGTCACATTTCTGGGGGGTATAACACGAGGCGTGAGGTAAGGGGCACGTTGCCCTCCACACATTCGCCATGTTTAACAAATACCGTAATGGAGCAGAGTGACAGATTCGTCCAACGTGTAGTCGACCACCAGAGAGACGAGATGTGCTGTGGATAGACGCCCAGCATGTGACCCAGGGAGATTCAGCCTATAAATAGACCTCGGTGGGCAGGGGTTTTGGTAATCAACAGATGGTTTGATGCACCATGGATGACAGCTCGGAGAGCTGCCGCATCCCAGTGCATGTCAAGACGCTGGCTCGTGTGAATTATTGTTTTGTCTCCCTGCCAAGAAGCCTGCACGGTGCTGATCCAGTCACTGATCCCAACCAGCCCGTGTTGATTGACACGAGTTCTTCCTCTTCTCCGTCAGCTCGGCTTTCCCTGGCTTGCTGTCAGCCCCTTCGCCGGGAGAGCTGTTATTTTCCGGCGTGTCGCTGACAGGTGAAACAAACCGTCTCGTCACCTGACTGAATTCCCGAGGGACAGTTTTCCCATCGAGGGTGACGTGGTTACTGGTTTGTGTTCCGCCTCGCCGTACAGAACGATGACCATTAAATATAATTTTACCGCACGTCAAGTCACAGCTGAAACAAGCCATATGGCCGATCGGCACGAACCATCCTGCTTGAATGGCACGTCAACAGACCGTAACAGGAAGTCAAGACACAGAACAGCCAAACCTGTTATCACCAGGACGTTCTGGCTTCTGCTGAATACCCTGATCCACAAGTTTACAGAAAAGTACTCACACGGGCATGTACCTGCATTAGTATAAGCAAATGGTGCTGCCTGTGTTATTGAGAAAAATTACTGTTTTATATAGATACATAGACAGACAGACAGACAGACAGACAGACAGACAGACAGACAGACAGACAGACAGATAGATAGACAGACAGACACATAGATAGATAGACAGACAGACAGACAGACAGATAGATAGACAGACAGATAGATAGACAGACAGACAGACAGACAGACACATAGATAGATAGACAGACAGACAGATAGACAGACAGACAGACACATAGATAGATAGACAGACAGACAGATAGACAGATAGACAGACAGACAGATAGATAGACAGATGGATAGACAGATACAGTGGCTTGCAAAAATATTCATACCCCTTGAACTTTTCCACATTTTGTCACATTACGACCACAAACATAAATATATTTTATTGGAATTTTATGTGAAAGACCAACACAAAGTGGCGCACAACTGTGAAGTACAAAGAAAATTACACATGATTTTAATTTTTTTTTCAAATAAAAAAATGAAAAGTGCGGTGTGCAAAAGTATTCAGCCCCCTTTTCTCTGAGTGCAACCAATTGCCTTCAGAAGTTGCCTGATGATTGCTGAATGATCGAATGTTGACCCAATGACTAAATAGAGTCAACCTGTGTGGAATCCAATCTCAGTACAAATACAGCTGTTCTGTGACGGCCTCGGAGGTTTGTTAAGAGAATATTGGGGAGCAAACAGCATCATGAAGTCCAAGGAACACACCAGACAGGTCAGGGATAAAGTTGTGGAGAAGTTTAAAGCAGGGTTGGGCTATAAAAAGATTTCCCAAGCTTTGAACATCTCACGGAGCACTGTTCAATCCATCATCCGGAAATGGAAAGAGTATGGCACAACTGCAAACCTACCAAGACACGGCCGTCCACCTAAACTTACAGGCCGAACAAGGAGAGCACTGATCAGAGATGCAGCCAAGAGGCCCGTGGTGACTCTGGACGAACTGCAGAGATCCACAGCTCAGGTGGGGGAATCTGTCCACAGGACAACTATTGGTCCTGCACTGCACAAATCTGGCCTTTATGGAAGAGTGGCAAGAAGAAAGCCAGTGTTAAAAGAAAACCATAAGAAGTCCCGTTTGCAGTTCGCCAGTAGCCATGTGGGGGACACAGCAAACATGTGGAAGAAGGTGCTCTGGTCAGATGAGAGCAAAATTCAACTTTTTGGCCTAAATGCAAAACGCTATGTGTGGCGGAAAACTAACACTGCACATCACTCTGAACACACCATCATCCCCACTGTCAAACATGGTGGTGGCAGCATCATGCTCTGGGGGTGCTTCTCTTCAGCAGGGACAGGGAAGATGGTCAGAGTTGATGGGAAGATGGATGGAGCCAAATACAGGGCAATCTTGGAAGGAAACCTGTTGGAGTCTGCAAAAGA